>NC_046322.1:11658610-11958610 GCF_009819535.1 Lacerta agilis | reverse complement strand
ACAAGGTGCCCCTAGGAAACCCCCCCCCCTGTGTAACTGCACTCTGCCCATAACTGTCTTTTGTTTGTCCTGAATCTTCTGACAGTTTCATTGGATGGCCTCCGATTCTAGTATTATGAGAGAGGGATCATCCCTCCTCTGTTTTCTACACTATGCCTGATTTTATACACTACTATCATGTCCCCTCTTACTTGCCTTTTATTTAAACAGAAACCCTCAAATGTTGCAACGTTACCTCATAAGCAACTTTCTTATGAGGAAGCTTTGTTGTTGTTTAGTCGTTTAGTCATGTCCGACTCTTCGTGACCCCATGGACCAGAGCACGCCTCTGTCTTTCACTGCCTCTCATAGTTTGGCCAAACTCATGTTAGTAGCTTTGAGAACACTGTCCAACCACCTCATCCTCTGTCGTCCCCTTCTCCTTGTGCCCTCCATCTTTCCCAACATCAGGGTCTTTTCCAGGGAGTCTTATCTTCTCATGAGGTGGCCAAAGTACTGGAGCCTCAACTTCAGGATCTGTCCTTCCAGTGAGCACTCAGGGCTGATTTCCTTCAGAATGGATTGGTTTGAAGTTTGAACTTCTTGCAGTCCATGGGACTCTCAGGAGTCTCCTCCAGCACCCTAATTAAAAAGCATCAATTCTTCAGCGATCAGCCTTCTTTATGGTCCAGCTCTCTCTTCCATACATCACTACTGGGAAAATCATAGCTTTAACTATACAGACCTTTGTCGGCAAGGTGGTGTCTCTGCTTTTTAAGATGCTGTCTAGGTTTGTCATTGCTTTTCTCCCAAGAAGCAGGCGTCTTCTAATTTCGTGACTGCTGTCACCATCTGCAGTGATCATGGAGCCCAAGAAAGTAAAATCTCTCACTGCCTCCATTTCTTCCCCTTCTATTTGCCAGGAGGTGATGGGACCAGTGGCCATGGTCTTAGTTTTTTTATGTTGAGCTTCAGACCATATTTTGCACTCTCCTCTTTCATCCTCATTAAAAGGTTCTTTAATTCCTCCTCACTTTCTGCCATCAAGGTTGTGTCATCAGCATATCTGAGGTTGTTGATATTTCTTCTGGCAATCTTAATTCTGACTTGGGATTCATCCAGTCCAACCTTTCACATAAGGTGCATCCATGTTTCGTTCCTCTGGGTTAAATCCAAAAAGTTACACTCAGAGTAGACCCACTGAAATTAATGAATCTAAGTTAGTCATGTCTATTAACATTAATGGGTTGTATCCAAAGTAGTGCTGATGGAAAACCCCATCAGTGCAAATATTTCTTCTGCATAATGGAATGTTCTCCCACAATTGAGACACCCCTAAATCAGTTCTGGGGTTCTCAGAGTGGTTTTTGGGACAGCACAGGGTGCATACAAAGGAAGAGATGTCCTATTGTGCAAGCTTTCATTTGCCCTTTAGGTCCAAAAGAGTGAGAAGGAGGAGGGAGAAAGGAAATTCTGCGTGAGAATATGAGTAGGAAACCCAGATCCAGAAGCTCTAGAGTGAGGAAATCCACATGCTTCCTTTTGAGAAACAACCATCACTGCCCTCCAGATCTTTGCCAATTGGCTTCTGAGGATCTTTCTTTCTTTCCCTGGGACTGATGCAATCTCCAAACACCAGAAAGAAAATTTCCATTTTGTTAGTCACAGTAACCAGTCTCCTACCTTTCTTGCTCAAAGTGCATTCTCTCTGAAAGCCATAGGCAGCTCTTAATATTAATCTTGTTCCTGGGTAAATTTACCTCCGAGACCTTTTAAGCACTCATTCCAATTGCTTGTGTTTGAGTCAAAATCAAATATTGCAGATACAGAGGAAGTTCCTGAGCTACGCTGAAGCAATAACTCTGCCGCATAACCCTTCTCGCAGGGGAATCTTTCCAGAGCTGTGGAGTGCTTACTTTTTATGACTTCAAAACAATTATACGTGTAAGTTAGAACAAAAAAAGAGCCTTCGACGGATGAGACAAATCTCACCCAGGTTTACACTTTATTAGAACATTACCCCTTAAAAGAAAGGCAAGAAGCAATTGACACTTCAGGGGCTCGATTGCTCGCCACTGGAGAAGCACAAGCGAACTGCAGCAATGCTCCTCTTATCGTACATACTTTGGAAGTAGGGATGAGAGAGAAATTAGATTCGGCTGACATTGAAAGGAAAAGTTATTGAAATAGTCTTCCCCAAAACAATACACAAACCGAAGCACTAGCTATCCTTCAGATTCATACTTGTCCGAATTTTGCAATGCAGTTTCCCAGCCAATAAATGTGTGCAACAATGCATATACTAGGGTAAAGTGTTCATATACTTGCATATATTAGAGGACGTAACATATTAAAATGCATTTTGTTGGGGAAACTTTCTTCGCAAAAAAGTGCATATTAAGGAAAATTGCATATAAAAAGATGTGTAGCAGAAGAAATTCACACAAAAATGCTGATGAATTTTCACAAATGCTTCTTTCTTAAAACAACAACAAACAACAACAACAACAACAACAACAAACTGATGTGGATTAAGAATGGAAAAAGGAGAAACTGAGAAAAACTGAAATCCATAAATCCCTGTTTGTAAGGCAGGCTCCTGAAGAAATGAAGAACTTTATCAGAACACCCACCCATCCATATTTTTTATTATTAAACGGGAATGAGAAAAGCTAAGCTATGCCTTCCTAGATCACTTCAGAGCATAATGAGAACTTTCTATCAGCAGAAGCAGCATCTGTATGCAAACAGGCAATATAAACTCATCCCTGCCAAGCATGGATTGGTTGAAAAACCATTTGTGATCCAATAACTTTCATCTACTTCTGTAAGGTGTGTCAACTGATGCTGCTCTGCTACTCTTTGTAGACATAAGAGTCTTCAAGAGGGTTGGAAGAGGTATGATTGAGGCATAGTTCCCTGTAGCACATATATTTATTTATTTCGACACCCCTCCTCGCTGGCCGCCCCTGTGGCTCCGCCCCGGCAGTGCCGAAAATAGCCTAAAAAGGGGAAAAAAATTAAAGTAAAAAAAAGCCCAGCGGGCGGGGCCGCCCCCCAATGTGTTACCCCCAGCAGGGGCGCTGCACGGGGCCCTCCGCCCCCTCAGCCCCCCTTGCTACGCCCCTGGAGTCGTGGTTGTCACAGTCACATCGGGCAGGGAGGAGAAAAATAAGAATTCTCCCTTGCTCTCTGGGGCTTGAAACCCCCGGGATCCACTCTTATGTGACACATTTCTGCCCTCCTCACCAAAAAAAACTTTGATATATTACTACTTTAAAGATGTGTTTATTTAGCAGCCCAAATCCCCAATGGGCACAGCTGCTGAGCAATTAGCAATTCAGTTACAAATTAGGTTTGAGAGACATCCCGGTTAAACTTATCACATATGCAGGAATGAAAATTAATTCTCCTTTTCACTCAAGTAGTCTTATTTCTATGATGCCTCAGGAGGTTTCAGCTTCCCGAAAATATTATAACAATGCTATAATACTCGTAACAGAATGTGCACTTTCTCATTTGCCTCTGTGATTAATTACTCGCAGGATAAGGAAACACCATGTTTAATTTTGCTATCAAAAGGTGGACGAGCTCTTCTGATGTAGCTGGCATATTGCTCTACTATTCAGGGGCGGGGCGGGGGTCTCAATGAACGAAAAAGGCAGGAAGAGGGACATGGGAAATGGAAGTAAACTCCACAGAGGAACGCTGAACATAGGGTAGCTGGCTCAGAAGAAACCAGATCCTGAGTTTTCAGGGCCCAAACCTCAGAAAAGGAGGCCGGTCCCAAACAGTCTATGCAATAATTTGCAGAGAGGGAGGTTAACTTTTGAGCCTCCTGCTCAAGAGTTTGTGTAATAATTTGCAAATGGTTCCTGCTGGGCTGAACCTTGCAAGCTGCACACTAAGTACTTGAGTATAACCCTAGTTTTTCAGCACATTTTTTTGTGCTGAAAAAGCTGCCCTCGGCTTATACTCAAGTGAGGCGGGCGGTAGGGGGGGGCAAGAAAGAAGCCCTTTCTCTCCGCTCGTGCCGCCGCCCGCTCACCCCAGTCAACCATTCTTTAAGAAGCATACAAGAACGACAGTTCTTTACTCTCCCCAGGCAGCTTGTTCCATTCCTGAGCTGCTCGCATAAATGTAAACTTTAGACCCCAGAAGGAAGAAAGCCTATCAGTTGAGGAAGTATTAAAACCCCACAGGTGCTCACTTTCCCTGGCTCCTGCTTAAACAGGACAGGATCCCAGCCTTCTCTGTATAACACAAGGGAACATTGCGCTGTGGGTTGAACCACAGAGCCCTAGGGCTTGCTGATCAGAAGAATGGCGGTTCGAAACCCCGTGATGGGATTGAGCTCCACAGCAGCTTTCGCCTACCCCCTTAGCAATTATCACAACTTCGTAAGGTTTGGCGGTTAGGCACTGGTATAATGAAGTGTGTGGGAGGGGAGGAATCTGGGGGTGCTAGATCTCATCCAAAGTCCGCTTGAGGGGCTAGGGCCATGCTAGGACCACGGGGTGAGCTTCAGTTGATCTTCATCGATGTTGCTCCCTCGTTTGGTGTTTACCCTTTCAGACTACCAGCCAGAGAGGCAGGAGTCAGTTATAGTCTGTTGCCAGTGCCTAAGCCAATACCACTCACTTTGCTGTGATCAATAAAGTTGTGGGCTAGATTCTGCTTAAAATTCTACAAGGCAGGCTTAAGCAGTATGTGGACCGAGAACTCCCAGAAGTGCAAGCTGGATTTCGAAGGGGCAGAGGAACCAGAGACCAAATTGCAAACATGCGCTGGATTATGGAGAAAGCTAGAGAGTTCCAGAAAAACATCTACTTCTGCTTCATTGACTACACAAAAGCATTTGACTGTGTCGACCACAACAAACTATGGCAAGTTCTTAAAGAAATGGGAGTGCCGGATCACCTCATTTGTCTCCTGAGAAATCTCTATGTGGGACAAGAAGCTACAGTTAGAACTGGATATGGAACAACTGATTGGTTCAAAATTGGGAAAGGAGTACGACAAGGCTGTATATTGTCTCCCTGCTTATTTAACTTATATGCAGAATTCATCATGCGAAAGGCTGGACTGGATGAATCCCAAACCGGAATTAAGATTGCCGGAAAAAATATCAACAACCTCAGATATGCTGATGACACTACCTTGATGGCAGAAAGTGAGGAGGAATTAAAGAACCTTTTAATGAGGGTGAAAGAGGAGAGCGCAAAATATGGTCTGAAGCTCAACATCAAAAAAACTAAGATCATGGCCACTGGTCCCATCACCTCCTGGCAAATAGAAGGGGAAGAAATGGAGGCAGTGAGAGATTTCACTTTCTTGGGTTCCATGATCACTGCAGATGGTGACAGCAGTCACGAAATTAGAAGACGCCTGCTTCTTGGGAGAAAAGCAATGACAAACCTAGACAGCATCTTAAAAAGCAAAGACATCACCTTGCCGACAAAGGTCCGTATAGTTAAAGCTATGGTTTTCCCAGTAGTAATGTACGGAAGTGAGAGCTGGACCATAAAGAAGGCTGATCGCCGAAGAATTGATGCTTTTGAATTATGGTGCTGGAGGAGACTCTTGAGAGTCCCATGGACTGCAAGAAGATCAAACCTATCCATTCTCAAAGAAATCAGCCCTGAGTGCTCACTAGAAGGACAGATCATGAAGTTGAGGCTCCAGTACTTTGGCCACCTCATGAGAAGAGAAGACTCCCTAGAAAAGACCCTGATGTTGGGAAAGATGGAGGGCACAAGGAGAAGAGGACGACAGAGGATGAGATGGTTGGACAGTGTTCTCGAAGCTACTAACATGAGTTTGGCCAAACTGCGAGAGGCAGTGAAGGATAGGCGTGCCTGGCGTGCTCTGGTCCATGGGGTCATGAAGAGTCGGACACGACTGAACGACTGAACAACAACAACAGATTTTGCCCCTTAACTTAAACCAAAATTGTGTGCCAGTGTGAAGTTATTTACTTGGAGAAGGGCTTTGGGGCCTCAGGGCGCAACCACTGAAATTATGAAGAACCCTATAAATGAAGCTATTCAAAGATCACAAGGAAGGAAAACTATCAAGAAATTAAAGGACAGTAAGTGGCTGGCTAACTTTTCTGATTCCTAGAAGCAGTCCAAAAGAAATGATTCCCAGCCTCTTCTCTCTGCATCTGTATAAATAGTAGTACTGTTGTATAACATGAAAAGTCAAAGTGTTGCTAATGGGTGGCGTTTTAACTAAACGATACAGTAATACAAAAACCAAGCAACTTTTGCAGGTGATGTAAAATTCCTCTGACTTAAAACAAGCCACAGGGGTGCCAACAGAAGAGAAGAGATTTGTATGAACATTAGAGAAAAAAATTACCATTGTGCTAATTTGGGTGCGCATCAGAGGCGTAATAAGCTTTTAAAATGGATCCACTTTAAAGTCTTTCCAAAGAACTGTTGCATCTTTCTTTCTTTCTGTTGCATATCACCCCCATAAACAAACAAGATACGCAAGCCCTCGTTGTAATGAATGAACAAACAATCGTTGTCAACGTGACTTCATGTAGCAGTGTGCAGCCATTTATTTGAACAGACGCATCGCATTTCACCGCACCTTTCCCACCTGCTTCGGCAGCCAGACAAGAAATGCAAAAAGCAGAATTCACAAGGGCATCAAACCGAACTGGTGCCTGACATCCTTGTCTGCATGCTCTCCCCCTTATCTTTCTACATTTCGTTTACACTCTAAAACCCAAATATCTGTGGGTTTTTTTTTTTTTTTCATCCTTGTTATTGTAAGAGACGTTTGCTCCAGTCTGAAACATGTTTTTCTCACCTTCTCTTATTTATTCCTGCAAAGTCTCAGAAGCTCAGATGCCTGTCAACCTCCTTCCCCCAATCTTCTAGAACCCAGAGAGCAAATAAAACTTCATTAAACATCCCTCAAAACAAAAGGCATTTGAGAGCAGTTTGGTGGTTCGCTTGAAATGGCCAACAAACGACTGTCTTCAAAATATTATATTGCTTCCTCCACACTCTCTTTCCTCCAAGGGAGGTACTGAATCCTGGGACTCAGCTACACAGCTGCAAATGAAACATTTTAAGTGTGTTTTAAGTGCAATATACAATACAACACCAGGTGGCAATGGTGAGCCTTATGGAAAATTCAATGCATTTTGAAAAACATTTTTTTTTAAAAGCATTTTCTGAACTTTTTTTTATATGTGTGTAGATTCCACCCTGGTGTGTTTTTGCATGTCCAGTGGAAGTGGAAGAGCCACAGCTCAGTGGTAGAAAATCTGCTTTGCCTGCAGAAGGTTCCAAGGCAGGACAGGGAAACATTCCCTGCCAGAGACCACAGAGAGCTACTGCAAGATAATGCTGACTAGACAGACCAGGCTTAGGCAAATACTGGCCCTCCAGACGTTTTGGAACTACAGTTCCCATCATCCTTAGCTAACAGGGATGATGGGAACTGTAGTCTCAAAACATCTGGAGGGCCGGAGTTTGCCTATGCCTGAGACAGACCAAATGTTCAACTCTGTGCAAGGCATCTTACTATGTTCCATGTTGGGTCTTGACTGCTTTTCTGCTTCATGAATCCTGACCATTTCCAGACAACGCAGAGGGAGAATGGGCTTGCATGCTCTCTCCTCTTCTGACATGCAGGCATTTTAAAGTTTTGAAATCTTAATAATAATAATAATAATAATAATAATAATAATAATAATAATAATACTGAGGAGGGGTTATTGTTTTTGTTTGTTCCCATGTTACGTTACAACGTTATGCAGTTTTGTGCTTTCATATTGAAAACCGCCCTGTGATCCTCAAATAAAGGGAGATACAAAAATTTAGTAAGTAGTCATGAAAGTGCAAAAAAGAACAGTGTTAAAGCGTGTCCTCCATAAAAGAGGGCACGTGTTGCGGTGTGACCTGGCCACCTGACCCAGTGTTGTGGGGGGTAATCTGGAATCAGCCACCACCCCTGATAGGTCGGTCCCTTGTTGCTGGGGTGCAATCTGACCAATGGGGTGTCGCAAAAAGCAGCAACGCAGGACCTATTTAAGCCCATGCGAGGCTACTGAGCTTCCTCTTTGGGGCTTTCACATGGGAACACCCACCCACCTCTCCCTATATTTAGGGCTTGCACTTGACCTTGCTATGCCGCCATGTGTCATCTGCCATTGGGGCGGGGGCACGGCAGGAATTTTCCCCACTTGGCTGATTGGCTGGTGCCACTTGGGTTTTGCCTGCCGCATAGCAAACCGTCACAACTTGTAAGTTGCGGATAGGCTCTGGTTCAGGTGATAGGCGTGGCACGGGATGTGGCCACGCCTATGCAATTGAAGGATATTCCGGTAGAGGAATCCAGGGACTCATTGGTTTGGCATTCCCAAAAAGGGGTCCGGCGGCTGATTGGTACTCCTCCCAGCAGCTGTCCCTGGTGTTCATCCTTGGCTGTCCTACGAATGTGGCTCTGGGACAGCACTGCCTGCAAGGGTGCAGGGAGTTAGTCGAACCAGAACCTATGCAACCACTCACTTGGTTAAAGTGTAAAAGGGTAAAAGGTCTAAACACACAAGCAGATTCTCTAGGGAGCACCATGTTGCACCCTTCTGGAGATAGGGAACTCCCCATCAGTTTAAACTGATTTCCAGGGAGAGATTGCCAGTTGCACCCGGCTAGAGCAGTCCATGCATCCTTTGATTAAATGAAGCTGTGGGTCCTAGATATTCGATTACTTGTACCTAAAATATAATGTATTCCCTCCCTTTTCATTTGCAATTCAACATATCATACCTCATTATTTGATCAGAACAGTGTTCTTTAAATAAGTATTTAAAAGTACTACTTATTAGAAATGATCTGCTGGCATTTATATGCAATTGATCCATTTTAGTCACCACCTTTGTATCTTTCATTGCAAGCTTCTAAAAAGGGGGGGGGAGAGAATCTAGGTGGAATATACCTTTTTTATATTAAAAAAAACCTGATCCTCCAAATTTGGTGAAAGCCATCTCTTCTTTCTGCCCTCATGGACAATGCCATGTCAAGCTGATTTTTCTTGATTTACTGGAAGAAAAGCAAACACAACCGAAAGTGCATCGAAACATCACCCCCTTCCCTTGGGAAAAAGAGAATAGGCCAAGAGGAAGATAATTCATAATCCAGCACTAGCCTAAACTGGGATTTCCTTCATTTTATTAAGAGCTTTATAATGATAAGATTCCCATCTAATCTCTTTCTAATAAGCGCACATTCTTTTAATCCCCCTTGGGTTGTCTGTGGGGCTGATATGAGGAGGAGGAGGGGAGAGAACTCTCTCTCCGTCTGGACAAACAATCTTCTAGATTATTTGGCTATATCCACCTCAACAGGGTTCCCCCCCTTTGTTATCTCTGCCTTGAAATGATCTTTTGTCCACTATATATTGTCTATATTATATCCATCTATCTACTGTATTTTTCTGTGTATAAGGCAATGCTTTTTGCTAATAATAATAATAATAATAGGCAACAATTGGGTGTTGTCTTATACATGGATAGTGAATGTGGGGATGTGCAATTAATGGCAGCAGCAAGCAGGAGATTGGCAGTGGCGATTGGGCAGGTGATTGGTGGCTGCAGTAAGGCCTGCTGGCAATTGGCTGTGGCAAGGTAGGCAGGTGATTGGTGGCTGCAGCAAGTGGGCGGGTGGGCTGTTGGTGGTGGCGAGCGGGCAGACAATTGGTGGCTGCGATGAGGTATGCTATCGGCAGTGGCTGTGGCAAGCGATCGGCAGTGGCGGGCAGGCAGGTGAGCGATTGGCGGAAGTGACCTCCCCCACCCCACCCCCCAAAAGCTAAACAACTTAATTTCTTAATTTTGGGTTTTAAAAAATAGGGGTCATCTTATACATGGGGGCGTCTTATACACAAAAAATATGGCATATAATATCTATATATCTGTGTGTATTATACAGTGGTACTTCGGTTTTTTTATGTCTCTGCTGACGAACGTTTCGGAACTCGAACACTGTAAACCCAGAAGTAAATGCTTCAGTTTTTGAACATGCCTCAGAAGTCGAACATGCCACACGGTTTCCGTATTGAGTTTTCGGTTTTCAAACATTTCGGAACTCGGATGGTCTTAAAGAACGGATTACATTTGAAAACCGAGGTACCACTGTATTGTATCTAGCTATCTATATGTAAAGTCAATGCCAGCTTCGGATAAACTTTCAGCGCAGTTACTATGGTTGCAGAGAGATGAACGAGATGCCAAATTAAACAGCAGAACAGATGATTTTGGAGGAAAGAAGCAGTTTTGCCAAATTATTGCTAAAATCTGACAAACACACTCTCACATCAGCTGCAATCCTTGACCCTTGGTTTCGAGGGATCTGGATTCAGTTGACGGCAATGACATTTCCCTCCACTGTTGGCTCAGCTGCTGAGGTGGCATGAAAGGTTTATGAATGTTCTAACCACGTGTCATGTTTAAAGCTGCCAGCACATGAGGCCTGGTGCAAATGGGCAGGTGTTTCTGGTGGTGGGGAGAGGTGCAGTACAGAAGGGTTTTGGCAGCCCTACCACAGCTTTTTAGTCAACTGTCAGAACGTGTGTGATTCCTGCATCTGAAAGACATTGCATTGTGAAATGCATGCATGTATAGCGTGTACAAATCAATGTTGCATTTACAGGGCATTCTCCGTGGTGTCCCCTGGGCTGTGGAATGGCCTCCAAAGAGTGTTTAGTATCATCAAATTATAGTTTTCGGTGGTTGGGTCAAGATGTACCTGCTTACCAAGTTTTAGCAACCTGACTAATTTTAACTTTCCGAAACAACCTACAAGTCAAAACACAGCCAACCTTCGAAATGTGCAAGTCTCTGAATTCTGCAATGCTGTTCTCTGGCCAAGTGTTCAAAAATGTATCTGCTAGAGTAAACTGTGCAAAAATTGCATATGAAAGAGAAAATAACATCCCAACAAGGCTGCTCACCCTTCTCAGGTGGGCGACGGTTGCAGACCTTCACACAATTCACCATTCCCAGCATCAGAAGTCCACATGTTGGCCGGCCATTAAGGGAATTCCCTGGCCAGACAAAATACTGATCAGGATTCCCCACCAGAAAGTCAAGATATAATGGGCCAATCAGAGGCTCTGCTGGAGAGGCAATGCCTTACTGCCTGGCTGAGGTCATGCTCAGGCAGGCAGCATAAAACCCAACTGCTTATATCATATTTTGCTTTGCAAAACTGTGTCCATTAGGCAAAATGGCTTACTAACATGTGCATATTAGGAGAAAGTACGTAGCTGGTGAAATTTCACAGAGGACTTTTTATTCTTTAAAAACCGCAAACCGTTGTGGAAATGTGGAGAAGTGAAGAATGGAAAAATGAGAAACTAAGAGAAACTGAAATGGACCAATTCTCCTGTCCCAAGATACGTGCAAGAGTAAGATAGAGTGAAGGGCACAGAAAGATCATTATGCAAAACCTAAATAAAACAGCCACATCTGTAGACTGATTTGGGGGGGTGTCACTTGTGACATAACACTTATGAAAAGGTACTTGCACCATTCACTATTTGCCGTTGTTCAGTGCAGCAATTTCAGGGGAGACAAAACCTGCAAATTTGCACACATTGTTGATTGAGAGAGTTGTATCAGGGAGGATATGGAACAGGTTGTGAAATCTCATTCTCCAAAAATGGTCAAATAAAGACCTAAACATCCATAGGCTAGTCATAGATTAACCTGTTTCATGTGGGGGTGTGTGTGTGGAGAGAATTGGCTTCCAATAGCTGCAGGCGCCTTCCCACCTTATTGTAAAGGGTTATTTTAATTCTACTCGTCTCCCAGCGGCAACCTCAACACAGTGGAATGAAATAAAAGCATATATTAATTTCTCATTCCTTTGGCAGACATTTGCCCAGCCTCTAAGTTCATCTGTGCCTTCAGTGTTTATCCAAATCCTAATTATTGCACAAAACCAATAAGCTCCAAATAAGACTATTTCAAAGTCTGGGGATAACCATCTGTTGGGATGACTGACCTTGGAACCAAATTCCTACATTCTTGCTCACTCCTGCTGTCAAAGCTGCGTTGAAACTGGGTGATGATGAGCTGTTGGGTCCCCAGGAATTTGGGCTACAGCAAACCAGTTTGAGGCGGAAGAAAAAAAATCGCAAATCAACCTGAAAACATTTCCAGACATACCATGCACCAGGGCCAGGCCAAATCCATAGGTGGTCATACATGAATGTGAACCTGGGTTTCTGAGGTCAGTAGCATAATAATAATAATAATAATAATAATAATAATAATAATAATTCATTATTTATACCCCGCCCATCTGAATGGGTTTCCCCAGCCACTCTGGGCGGCTCCCAAAAGAACAATGGTGGCCAAACTTGGCCCTCCAGCTGTTTGGGACTACAATCCCCATCATCCCTGACCACTGGTCCTGTTAGCTAGGGATGATGGGAGTTGTAGTCCAAAAACAGCTGGAGGGCCAAGTTTGGCCACCACTGCAATAGAATATTAAGAACACAATAAAACATCAGACGTTAAAAATTTCCCTAAACAGGGCTGCCTTCAGATGTTTTCTAAAAGTCAGGTAGTTGTTTATTTCCTTGACATCTGATGGGAGGGTGTTCCACAGGGCAGGCACCACTACCAAGAACGCCCTCGGTCCTCTGCTGAGGACTGAAGCACAGCAAAGAGCAGGTGCTGTGATGCTAACCAACCCAGATTCCTAGATTTTATCTCAGACTTGACCAATCCAGGGGTTTCATACTGTCAGTCAGTCACCATTACAGGTACTTTCTTGGTCTGAAGGTAGTCCTGGGTCCTGTTTTCAAAGTGTCCCAGGCATTATACCAGGCTCCCTCTCAATGCCAGGTTCTGAAACTCATGAGTTTCTGTGTAAAAGGTTGCCAAGAATCTATTTTGTAAAATAAAAATAAAAATAAAAAATCAAGTGGCTTTTAAACACCAATGCAAAGAAAAGCAGATCTGACAGTGAATCCTGGCCTCATTTTAGCATGCACAATTGTGGAAAATGCTTAATTCTTTCCCTGACTATACTTACTCCCAAGCCACATTCATTCTCCCACTGTGTTCTAAAGCATTCATACTTTTTGTGTATTAAGCAAAATTGAATATATATATATATATATATATATATATATATATATATATATATATATATATATATATCTGTCTGTTAGGAGAAATGTGCACTAAAATACTGATGGATTTTTAGTTACAGGTAGGTAGCCGTGTTGGTCTGCCATAGTCAAAACAAAAAAATTAATTAAATTAAAAAAATTCCTTCCAGTAGCACCTTAGAGAACTTAGTTGGTCTCTAAGGTGCTACTGGAAGGATTTTTAAAAAAAAATATATTTTGTTTTGATGGTTTTTTGTGAGGATAATTTCTCATTAATTGTAAAGTGATGTGGAATTGTGGGGAAACAAACTTGGAAAAATGAGAATCTGGGGGAAGGGGAGAGAGAAATTGACAGATTTCTCCATCTGCAGTAATCCCTCTGTTTATGTGATAGTGATAACATCGGCAGAGGCTACAACATAGATAGCCTTTCTTCTTTCCCCTCTCTTACTTTAATATCATAACAATTCAGGACTTCTTTGGAATGTTCTTCCAGACTTCAATTTCCTTTCATTGTTCCCCACTCCCATAATGGTCAGGCTTTTATTTCTTTTTAATGGCAAGTGGCAAAATGTAGGAACATTATACTGAAAGTCTGATGCCCCTGATGTTTGGGCTGGTCTTGCCATGCTGAAAGTGGATTCATCAAGGAGCTGAGACAGGTCACCAGCTAGTTATTGCAAGCTTTTTAGAAACAGTCAAAACTGCCTGGGAGGTTTATGCATTCTTCTTAGGCCCTTCCTCCCCGTTCTCTCTGCCTGAAAATGGACCAGAGGAAGATCTTCATAACAAAAGGAAGATACAACTAAAAGTTGGAAACAGCCCCCTGATGTAGATGCATAAGCCCATCTAGCAGATGTTTTGTGTAACTCGGAGAAAAGGCAAAGGGAGCTTGAGAGTAGCTTTTAATGCACAAGAGCTTGGCAAAGTAAGATGCTTCTGTATTGTGTGTTTTTAAGCTGGTGGCAAGAAAGGGAATAAAAGATCTGCCTGCTGTGCTTATAATAATAGAATCAAAGTGGTGGAGGCAGACTTGCAGGTCAAATTGTCCAAGACACTACTTGAATTAGGAAATCCAGAGACAGAGCATCCTCTATAATAAAGTGCAAGTGTCTCTGCGTCCATGGTATTGCGCTACTGTGCATGTGCCCCACGGACAGCCGTTGGGACTTGGAGCATAGAGACTTCGGGCGGCCGGGCGAAACTGTTGAAGCGGCGGGTGTGCACGGGCACATGGCGGGTGTGCGCTCATGTGGACTTACTTCTAAGCGGCAGCGGCCGTTACAAGTGGCGGCGGGCGAGCGATGTCAAGCGAGAGCTGCTCGGTTGTTAGGGGGGGAAAACGAGATAAGCGAGAGCCGCTCAGTCAGCTCTGCGCATGTCCCCGACGTTGCTAGGGCAACAGTTTGACCACATATGTTCTAGCGCCCGTTAATTTAACTGGGTTAATGTACTAATATCCAATAAATGCCTGGCCTCTGCATGGGGCAGGCCCATAGCTAAGTGGTACAGATCCTGCATTGCATACGGAAGGTCCTAGGTTCAATCTCTGTCATCTCCAAGCAGGGCTGGGAGAAACTAGTCTGAGATCTTGGAGTGCTGTTGCAAGTCAGCATAGACAACATGGATCTAGAATAAATTAAAAAATGGTCCAGTAGTACCTTAGAGACCAACTAAGTTTGTTCTGGGTATAAGCTTTCGTGTGCATGCACACTTCTTCAGATACTACTGGTGCTACTGGACAATTTTTTAAATTTTTAAATTTTTTTTGACTGTGTCAGACCAACACAGCTACCTACCTGAATCTAGAAACATGGATCTAGACCAGCCTTTCTCATACTTTGGATCCCAGATGTTGTTTGGAGAAAGTAGACTGGGAGAGATGTTTCTCCTTCTTTCTTAATATTAGAACTCAGAGGGCTGTGCCAACCATGCTGAATGGTGGCAGGTTCAAGTCAGGGAGGAGGAAATGCTTTTGCACATGTTGCATAGTGGAACTACGGGATTAGCTCCTGTAAAATGACGGCTGCAAGCTGGGATGGATTTTTAAAGGCGATTTAACTAATCCATGGAGGCTAAAGCTATCCATGGGCACACGTCATGATGGCTATATACCACCTCCAGTACCAGAGGGGGGTATGCCTCTGAATACCAGTTGCTGGGGAACAAAACTGGGAGAGTGTGCATGTTCTACATGTTTGCTTCACATAGGGTTTTTCTCCCAGTCTTATGACTAGCATCAGAACCTGGCATTTTTGGCCAGTCGCCAGTTCCCTTGCATAGCCTACTGATGATGCCATGGGCCCACATTTATTTATTTATTTATTTGCCATCTTTCTATCCATCTATCTATCATCTATCTATCGGCCTTTTGCCAAAGTTGGTCCAAAACTTGGAGCAGGCCTTGTCTGTGATGTGGCAAGAGCACAGATGTAGCTCTCAAACACATATCCAGTGAGGTTGGTGGGTATTTTGCTATTTTATATGGTTTCCCTTGATTTATTAATTTATTGGTTTCCTGGATGCTGCCCATTCAGGATGGCCTGGGAAGAAAGGAAACGGGCTTACTTACAAACTCAGTCTGAAATCCAAGCCATAAAAGGAAATTTTGGGAGGAAATTGCATTTGATCCACAAGACAGCTATGCATTGTGAGCCTGACAAATTTCTATTCCATGCGAGGTAAATCCACTCTGCAGTGGTACCGATAATCCTTTCCTACAGGCATCTTCAGGGTGTAGTAACATGGCTTTGGTCTAGACCAGCATAGTGGCAACCAGGCTACAGTACTTGCTGCAGACGCAGACAAAAAAAACCATGATTGTCCTTTCATTAACAACTTCATCATTTTACACACATATGTAACAATTTTAATGGCCCATAATCTACCAAAGACTGTAAGAGGTCACTGGCTTACTGATGCAATTAGTCTCCCTGTTTCTGCTGATCTTGAATCCAAATTTCCCATATGCTCATTCTTTTGTAAGCTTATTCATTAAATTCAGAAAGGTAGCCCAAGCCATGGCCTTAGCACTAGAGGTCACAAAATGGTTGTCAATTATTTTTAATCAGGATCCAGCGGAGCAAATGCCCTAATGTGAATCTTTTGGACAATGGTATAAAATTTTATTGCAATTTATTGTAAATTAGCAACATTAGTGTGACATCTCTCGGGGCAGGGGGGGGGTATAAATGGCAATCTTTATATGGTGGACTTTAGCCAAGAAAAATGATGTATGGGTTGGATAATTTATTTTTAATTTATTTAAAAAAACACGCATTCATTTTATTGATTTGCAGTAAAATACTGAGCAATTGAAGTTTTATATTTAAAAAGTTTATTTTAAGCTTGGGGATAGGAAAGGGACAACTGGGTCCCTAAGTTTGGGGATAGGAAAGGGACAACTGGGTCTTTAGGAGATGGTTACAAAGGCTGGTCTTGGACAACGGAGCAAAGGAAATACACAAAGAGTCCATTCCTACAACAACAAAGAACAGATATTCCTTAAAAAAGAAAAAGAAGAAAGAGCAAGGAATGCAGAATGGTTTCCAAATTTCATCACCAGGATAATCAATTTTTTTAAACTTTCACTACACTGATTTCCTCCCAATAATAATAAAGTCTTCTGTTGGGATGGTGTGAGTTTATGTGGTGGTGGGCACAATTTTATTTTTTCATTTTGATGTAGGTTTGGGGAGTCAGCCTCCATGATGCCCTTAAGGTAAAGGGACCCCTGACCATTAGGTCCAGTCGCGGACGACTCTGGGGTTGCGGCACTCATCTCGCTTTACTGGCCGAGGGAACCGGCGTACAGCTTCTGGGTCATGTGGCCAGCATGACTAAGCCGCTTCTGGTGAACCAGAGCAGTGCACGGAAACGTTGTTTACCTTCCCACCGGAGCGGTACCTATTTATCTACTTGCACTTTGACGTGCTTTCGAACTGCTAGGTTGGCAGGAGCAGGGACCGAGCAACGGGAGCTCACCCCGTCGCACGGATTCGAACCGCCGACCTTCTTATCAGCAAGCACTAGGCTCTGTGGTTTAGACAACAGCGCCACCCACATCCCTTAGTCCCTTCCAATTCCCCAGATCCTGTATCTGTAGGGGTAGAAATGTGAGTGGGAGCTTTGCCCCTTTGTCTTTTCAAAGGTTGTAGCTGGCTAGTTAAGCATGACAATTAACAACCCAAAATAATGAGCCAGGTTGCAAGAGCTACAACTAAGTGATGGTGTCTTCTGGGCAAATGGGTGGGCCGGATTTAGATTTGATGAGGCCCTAAGCTACTGAAGGTAATGGGACCCTTTATATGTCCAGCTGTCTTTTGTCAACAACAAATTGTCACTGTTTTTTGTGTTGAATATATGCTATATGGTAATTTATAGACCTAACAGGTATCTAAAGCCATCTGCACATAACAAAATATGTATTTTATCAAAATAATTGTATTTCCCCCCCCTTTAATTTTTTTGGGGACCCCAAGAGATTGGGGCCCTAAGCTATAGCTTGTTTAGCTTTTACGTATATCTGGCACTGCTTCTGCCTCGTCACCCGGCTGGTAGACAGAACAACAGGAGTGTAGTTCCAGTTACAGGTAGGTAGCCATGTTGGTCTGCCATAGTCAAAACAAAATAAAAAATAAAAAAATCCTTCCAGTAGCACCTTAGAGACCAACTAAGTTTGTTCTTGGTATGAGTTTTCGTGTGCATGCACACTTCTTCAGATACCTGAAGTGTAGTTGTGTGAGATCTGAGCTACGAGGCAGGAAATAGTTAGAGATGCAGAAACATGGAGGGCATGGAGATTCACAGAAATGCTGACAATATATGTTGTAAACCAGGAATGGGGAACCTGCATGGCCATCTAGAAACTGCTCAACTCATCAACACCCACCAGCCCCAGTTAGAATGGCCAATGGTGAAGGATGGTGGGAGTTGTACTATGGAAACACCAGGAAGTTCTCCATTCTCACCACGAGTAATTCCTCCTCTGGAACGCCAGTATGGGACTCACTCGCCAAGGTGAGGGCCTGATTGTGGGTTTTGTGCTCCGGGCCCATGTCCAGTTCAAGAGACAAAAAGTTATTCTGATCCATAGGAGCCAACTCCTAGGGGCTGAGGTCCCTTCAGCCTCCCCAATAAAATACTTGATAGGCATTGCCATTCAAATGGTGTCTCTGTGTGTGTTGTATTGTGTAGTCAATTATGCAGGGCAGGGCTTACCTGGGGCCCTCCAATATGTTATTCAAGTTGACACCCCTGTTCTGACCTTTACAGGTTTTTCAGAAGGGAAGACCACTCTCTACCCCAGCAATGAGGCATCCAGCTAACAGTAATACTTGGGAATGATGTTTTTTTTTTTTTTTTTGTTTTTTTTTTTTTGGTATAATGACCATAATTCAGGCTGAGGTCTGAAGAGCTGTTTTGTAGCAGCTAGAGATACAAAATTGCTCTGATAATATACTCAGGTGGGAAAAGAGGTATTGAGAGAAAAATGCATCCTATTAGGTTACCCAAACAACAGGAGCAATGAGACAAAATAGATAAAATGGGTACAGAGTGGGCATTTCTTCACACAGAGAGACAAAAAGCTTATTCTACAATATCTGAGAATTAGAAGTAGACTTGATGGGCAAAATATATGCATATCATAGTTCAGAAGTTATTTGTGCGTTGCTCCCTCTAACCCTGAAGTGATGAAAATCACTGTTATCCCCCACTAGGGATGGGCAAGTCTTTCAATTTAGGTTTTTTCCTCTGTTTCTCCCCCCCCCCCCCACTCTAAGGTTGAGCTCTCCACATTTCCACATTAGTTGGGGATTGTTATTATTTAAGTCTCCATGGGAATTAAAACAGCATGCGTAGCTTTCCTAATATCCATGCTTTTGCCAAGCAATTCCCCCATATATGTTATGCTATTCACACCCTCGGCATTTGAAACTGTAGCATTTCCTTTTCAGAACATAGGAAGAGTCTGCTAAATTAGGGCAGTGGCCCATCCAGTCCAGCACCCCATTCTCTCAGTGGCAACCCAGATGCCTGTGGGAAACCCAAAAGCAGCACTTGAGCACAAGAGCACTCTCCCCTGCCAGGGTTCTTACCAACTGGTGTTCAGAAGCATCGCTGTTCCTGAATTCTAGCGCTTTGAGAGTTGGGACAAAAGCTTTCTCTATCTCCTTTTCCCTATACCATGAAAAATTTAACACGCCTCTGTCATTTCCCTCCCTTACTTGTCCCTCCCTCTTTTCTCTAAACTAAAAAGTCCAAAAAACAATGTAGCTTTTCTCCATAGGGGCATTGCTCCATCCCCTTTATCAGTCAAGTTGCCTTTTAGTAGTACAGCAGTGGTCGGCAACCTAAGGCCCATGGGCCACAAGCAGCCCATGAGGGTCGTTTAACTGGCCCATGGACCCCCGCCCCCTGCTCGGTCGGCTCCCGTGCGCCACGCCAAACCGGCACGGAGCAGAGCGGGGACCACCTTCCACGATGCTGGCTGGCTTCCCGTTGGCTGCAGGAAGCTCCTGCAGCCAATGGGAAGCTGTGCACGCTTCCTCCATGCCAGAAATAGCGTTTGCACATGCCCACACACACTCCAGCCCACCACAGCGTCTGTGGGACCGTGAACCAGCCCAAGCCACAAAAACATTGCCGACCCCTGTAGTACAGTAAAAATGACTTTCTCAGTATCGTGGTCACTGCTTTGATGGTAGCTGTAATGTCAACGGAAAACATCAAGGGACACACACACACCCATGCTATTTTGAATAATTCCTATTTTCTATCTTTATCCCTCCTCCCATCTTGACTATTTTCTATCACAAGTGCTCTCTGTGTGCTGTCACACTCGGATTCTACTTGCGGTCTTCCCCTGAGCATCTGGGTTGGCCATTGTGAGAACACTGGATGGCCCTTGTGGTCTCTTCCAAATCTATGATTCTATAACACGATGCTGGACTAGATGCCTTTTGACCTGATCTGGAAGGGCTCTTTTATGTTCCTAACCCCATCCTATTCTAACTGTTTCTGATCCTTATTCCCCCTCCCCTTGTACATGCTTTGAAGGTTGTGTGCTCAGCATCTGCAATGTTGCAATTAAATGGAAAAGGGTTGTTTCCAGCTGTGCCAGGGGGCATGTTGGCTTATACAGTATGGCATGAAGGATATAGCAAAGGTAGTAAACAGCTGAAAGAAAGCAGCACTGAAATAAAAAACCTCTCATCTGGAAACATCTTCAGGTGTCCACCTGCCTTGATAACCATTTCTATGCCTTGTGGAAACCACTGTTTTCAGGGTACAAAATGATAGCATTTGAGTAAACACATTCAATTCTGGTGTCCAGAAATGGAACTTTTTTTTTTAAGGAACAGCAAATGAGACAATGTACCAGCCGCATGATTCTTCTTGGACCAAGATTTAAGTGACATAGATATGTACACTCTGGCTTGCGCACCGCAGCATAAAAGCCCCAACTTGCTGCCTGAATGACTATGATTAAGGGGGTTGTTTACTCTCTGCCTTGAGTACAACTTTATTATCTAAATGAAATATCACTCCTTTATCCTTCAGAGTTGACCTGCAAGTGATAACTCTGCTGAAGCTGGGACAAGCAGAACAACAACAAAAGGCAGGAAGGGTCTCTTACTTTGGGCATTCAAAACATGGTCTAACCCATTTGAAGCATTGTTAGGCAGTCTAAGCATGCAGCACACATTTGTGTAACTGTAAATCAGTGTAGCATAGTGGTTAGAGTGCCAGATTTAAACCGGGGAGACCCTGCCTCAAATCCGTATTTGGCCACTGGTTGACCCTGGGGAAGTCTCTCAGCATATTGGTGAATTTCATTACTGAACTCAAATCACTTGCAAATTAAATATATGAATTATCTGCCAAAGGTGCAGGGCACATACAAAGCAAGTGACCAGTCAGCAATTAGGGAAGAGGGAGAAATTTTATTTCCTTTGCACTTAAAATCAAACCTACCTAATTCACACTTTTGGAAACAATAAGCAAACTGAAACACGCCAGTCTTTTGAAATTCATACTTCTTCAAATTTCACAGCGCATTTCTTCAATCAAGTAACATGGGCAAAAAGTGTGCACCAAATGCCTATATTGGGACATTATATTTAGGATATTCATTTGCAAAAAATGTGTATATTAAACAAAATGGCATTAATTATATTAGCTTATGCATTCCTACAACCCATTCTCAGTAAAGTGGCTTCAACAAACTTTTGCTCTTTAATTATTTTCCCTTCTTATTTTCTCTCCTCTTCTATACAACCCCCTCATTTATTTTCTATTTTTTGTACTTGCTAATGCTCTAACAGATTGGCTAAGGAAATTATTTATGTAATGATGTCTAATGAACTCTGTCGTTTTTCTCCCCATCTAATTTCGACTTTTTTGCGATATAGACAGCTCCCCCATCCCCTGCCCCCAAGAAAAAAATGATGAACAGAAAGTCCTAAAATATCTGAACCACATGATGATATGAAAGCCCTATCATCCATCCATCCATCTATCCGTCTATCTACATGAGAAATTATGAGAAATGAGCACTAAAATGTTAATGATTTTTATGAGGACAAATCTGCAAACAGATATGGAAATGTGGAGAACTGAACTTTAGACTGGAAAAAACGAAAAAAAAAATGCAGAGAAACTGAAAAGGAGAGTTTTGTTCCACTCTACCAGTAGTGTCCAACGTACCTCCACCTTGTACAAGCTTCTGGATATCCCTGAAAGTCCTTGAATATTTCCACCCGCCCTCCCATTTTACCACATGACAAAGTGCCGCCTCTCTCAGTTTACTAATCCCTGCGTTGAAGTGCATTAGACATTGTGCAAACCTCAGCAGATACCATGACATCACACTAAGCCACTTGTTGAATGTCTGGATATGCACATGTCTGTGTATATTTAAATAAATAAATGAATAAATTTAGGATTTGAGGAAGTGGGGGCTCAAGTCTCCTCCCCAGAAACTCATGGGTATAAAAAATTTACAATGCGCTTCCTCTTTTTTGGCATCAGAACCACCAGTCTGTCTGGAGAGCCAGTGTGGTATAGTGGTTAAGAGTGGTAGACTCGTAATCTGGGGAACCGGGTTCGCGTCTCCGCTCCTCCACATGCAGCTGCTGGGTGACCTTGGGCTACTCACACTTCTTTGAAGTCTCTCAGCCCCAATCACCTCACAGAGTGTTTGTCGTGGGGGAGGAAGGGAAAAGGAGAATGTTAGCCGCTTTGAGACTCCTTCGGGTAGTGATAAAGCGGGATATCAAATCCAAACTCTTCTTCTTCTTCCTGTCCAGGGGCGTATGAAGGGGGGCTGGCGGAGGGGGTGGTGCACCCTGGGCACCACTCAGGGAGTGATAAGATGGTCCACTGCCTCCCCCGCAGCTGTAGAGTGGCCAAGGGCATGCGTGCAGTCAGTATGGGTGCCACTTGTGCAGTCCATACGGGATGCCACGTGTGCGCAGTCTGTACGGATGTTGAGTGTGCACCGCCGGGTGCTTTACCCCGCCCCTCGGCGTCCCGCCCTGGGTTACCGGGGGGGGGGGGTGTTCCTCTGCCACTGAGAGCCAGTGTGGTGTAGTGGTTAAGAGCGGTGGACTCGTAATCTGGGGAACCAGGTTCGCATCCCCGCTCCTCCACATGCAGCTGCTGGGTGATCTTGGGCTAGTCACACTTCTTTGAAGTCTCTCAGCCCCACTCACCTCACAGAGTGTTTGTTGTGGGGAAGGAAGGGAAAAGGAGAATGTTAGCCGCTTTGAGACTCCTTCGGGTAGTGAAAAGCGGGATATCAAATCCAAACTCTTCTTCTTCTTCTTCTTCTTCCTGTCTCTCTTGCTCTCCTTTTAAAAAAATGGTTGGAGATGAAGATCATTTAGCCACTGTGCTAAATGTCCAAAGCAAAGACTCAGGTGGGTCTATTATTAGTGGATTCCCCTCAGTAATAGTTACACAGAGCCAACAGGAGTTAATTACACCACCCATGTAATTTACTTACTGTTGATCAGGGATACTAATCTCCAAGGCTAAATGTGGCACGGAATTCAATGAAAAGAAGCAATTTGACCTGTTCCCTTCCACTGGTGCTATCTCACACTTCTCCAATCCTTTGCTAACCCTTGCTTATCCAGCAAAGGAAAGAGAGAATATAAAGCCAATGCAGATTTGAGCTTTAAAATATGCTTCAAGTGTATGTGTTTTAACATTATAATTTAGTTCCAAAATGTTGTGCCTCATTTAGAACACCTTTGCAAATTCCACTTGCTCGTTTACCTATGGTGAATCGTGACCATTCTTAGGTGAGTACTCAGCCATGCCTGATGTGGCAATGCAGTTGCATGGGCTCTTTGCCACAGTAATGCATGCAGGGAAAATCTCTGCAATGGAGGTTGTGCAAACTTTTCTCAGGATGGAGATGCACTACCGTATTTTTTGCTCCATAGGACGCTCTGGACCATAGGGCGCACCTCGTTTTTAGAGGAGGAAACCAGGAAAAAAAATTTTTTTTTCTGGTTTTCCTCCTCTAAAACCCATGGGGTTTTTTTGTGTTTTTTTTTTTTTTGAGAATCAGCTCAAAGTTTTGCAGCTTTTTTTCCCTTTTTGAGGATCAGTGCAGATTTGTGCAGCTTTTGTAAAGGGGGAAAAGCATTGCTTACAAACCAGTAAGCACCAGTACAAACCAGTACAGACCAGTAAGCACCAGCAGGTAATAGGAAGCAAGAGGAAAGCAAACCAGTACAAACCAGTAAGCACCAGTACAAACCAGTACAGACCAGCAAGCACCAGTACAAACCAGTATGTGCCAGCAAGTAATAGGAAGCAAGAGGAAAGCGAACCAGTACAAACCAGTAAGCACCAGTACAAACCAGTACAGACCAGTAAGCACCAGTACAAACCAGTACGCACCAGCAAGTAATAGGAAGCAAGAGGAAAGCGAACCAGTACAAACCAGTAAGCACCAGTACAAACCAGTACAGACCAGTAAGCACCAGCAGGTAATAGGAAGCAAGAGGAAAGCAAATCAGTACAAACCAGTAAGCACCAGTACAGACCAGTAAGCACCAGTAGAAACCAGTACGCACCAGTACAGACTAGTAAGCACCAGCAGGTAATAGGAAGCAAGAGGAAAGCAAACCAGTACAAACCAGTAAGCACCAGTACAAACCAGTACAGACCAGTAAGCACCAGTACAAACCAGTATGCACCAGCAAGTAATAGGAAGCAAGAGGAAAGCGAACCAGTACAAACCAGTAAGCACCAGTACAAACCAGTATGCACCAGCAAGTAATAGGAAGCAAGAGGAAAGCGAACCAGTACAAACCGGTAAGCACCAGTACAAACCAGTACAGACCAGTACGCACCAGCAGGTAATAGGAAGCAAGAGGAAAGCAAACCAGTACAAACCAGTAAGCACCAGTACAAAACAGTACAGACCAGTAAGCACCAGTACAAACCAGTACGCACCAGCAAGTAATAGGAAGCAAGAGGAAAGCGAACCAGTACAAACCAGTAAGCACCAGTACAAACCAGTACAAACCAGTACAGACCAGTAAGCACCAGCAAGTAATAGAAAGCAAAAGGAAAGCAAACCAGTAAGCACCAGTAGGTAATAGGAAGCAAGAAGAAAGCAAACCAGTAAGCACCAGCAAGTAATAGAAAGCAAGAGGAAAAGTAACAGCCCCAAATGGCTGAAAAACTCAATTTCCCAGGATCCTCAATTTCCCAGGATCCTACTGTGCAAGGGGCCTGGGCGGGGCAGGAAGGGAGCTAGCTCCCTTATCTCCCTCCCCGATCTCCTGCAATCAGTTGTTGAGCGGGTTCCTTTCAACACTCTCTTTCCCTCTTGTTAGCCTTTAGCTCTTTCTAAAACAGAAAAAGCAGGATCTGCCTTTCCCCCCTGGACAATTTGGCTCCAGGGACCACGCATTCGCTCCATAAGACGCACAGACATTTCCCCTTGCTTTTTAGGAGGAAAAAAGTGCGTCTTATGGAGCAAAAAATACGGTAAGTTCTTAACATGGCAAGTGAGAGGCTATCATAATATTTGGTTATCTCCTCACACCTCAAGAGATATGCATGTAATACAAGAGAGAAGCCATTCAGTCTTGAATTAGTTGAACCTTGGGCAGGTGGTGTAAATATTTGGTGGTTTGATAGAAATGTCCGGAGACAGCTGTCAAAAATGGGATGAGCAAGCCCAGCAACTCACTCTGTTGAAATAAATGAGGGAGCTCATTCATGGAGGAGCCACATGTGTGCTTTATATGTGCATGGTAGAGGTTTTTAATGAATTCAGTATGTGTAATTTTCTATATGAAGCACCTGGAGACCAACCATAATGAGAAACAGGTAGGTCCCAAACCAATGGATTCAAATTTCAAGAAAGGAGAATCTAACTAGACATTATGCATAACTTTCTGATAGAAAGAGCTGTTCAACAGTGGAATGCATGACCTCAGAAGGTGGTAGACTCTCCTTCATTGAAACTTTTAAAACAGAGATTGGATGGCCATCTCTCAGGGATTCTTTAGCTGTGATTCCTGCATTGCAGAGGGTTACACTAGATGACCCTTGGGGTCTCTGCCCACTCTACAATTCTATGAAGTTTCCTATGTATGTATGTATGTATGTATGTATGTATGTATGTATGTGTATACCCCTAAACCATAATGATCTCTCAGCTGCCCACACAGAATACCTGTACATTGCATTAATCCAATCTTCACATTACTTTCCTTAATCTAGAATCATAGAATTGTAGAGCTGGAAGGATCCTAAGGGTCATCTAGTGTCGAACACCCTGCAATGCCAGGAAACTCTCTGTTTCCTCCAAGCACACTTGGCAATCCACTGGCTGTTGCCCTTATCTCAATGTTGTGACATAGTTTAGTGCTGTGACACTGTTCAAATGTAGAACAGTATGCAGTGAAATACAGGCAATCCTTGTTTTGTGCAGAGGTTACATTCCAGACCCATGTGTGTGTTGGTGGGGCCCATGTAAAGCCTTCAAGTTCTGTCCCACCCCAGCCCCATTCCTTGCTTTTAGTGACATTTTCGGGTCACTTCCTGGTTCAATGCTATGTGTGCATGTGCGATAGCACATCAATTGCACATGCATCAATTGCTCATTGCCTATATGCATTTTCATAATAAAGTGCACATTTAAATACACGTATTGAGGGAAGGTTTAATAATATACACAGATTAATGTGGATCCGGGAGGGAGAAGAATTATGCATAAGTGCCAGAGAAAGTGTAATGGACCACAAATTGGTCCGGTGATCCACGCTGCAAAGAGCTCTGGATAAGTAGCTTGATGATCCTCAGTATTCATTCTGCTTGAAATGGCATTCATCACTGGAGCTAGGCCAGCAGTGCTCTGCCAATACAGTATGATCATTTTGGATGGATTTGTAATATGATAGTTTATTAGAAATTTAATAGGTGACCAGTCTTAAGGGAGGGAAGCAAAAATGCATTGTGACAGGCTGGTCGATGCTACAGTATATCACCTACCTTCAATTGACAGAAGTCAGCAAACACAGATGTCAAGTCGTGCTATTCCCAACCCCTCATCCACTGGCAACATCTGGCATTTCTGTGCCACATGGCTGTCACAAAAGAATTATCAAGTTGGAAGGGACCATCCCCTTGCAATGCAAGAATCTCAAACAGATCATACATGGCAGATGGCCATCCAACCTCTACTTAAAAACCTCCAAGGAAGGAGAGTCCACCACCTTCCGATGGAAGCTGTTCCACTGTTAAACAGCTCTTACTGCCAGAAAGTTCTTCCTGATGTTGGGTTGGAATCTCCTTTCTTGTAACTTGAATTCATGGGTTCAGGTTCTAATCTCCAGAGATGGAGAAAACAAACTTACTCCATCTTCCATGGGATGACCCTTTAGATATTTGAAGTTGGCTGTCATTTCTCCTCTCAGTCTCCTCTTACCAAGGCTAAACATACCCAGCTCCCTCAACCATTCCTCATAAGACTTGTTTTCCAGACCCTTGATCACCTTGGTTGCCAGCCTCTGCGTACATTTCAGCTTGTCCATACCTTTCTTAAATTGTGATTTAAGAACTCAACACATTACTCTAGGTATGGTCTAAACCATCCGTGTTCCTGATGGGCATCCTGGAAGTGCAGGAAGCAATCCAGCAGCAAATCGCATAATAAGATTAGCAAAAACCACACTGCTGGTTTTTCTACATATTTTTTTCAAGGGCAGAAGTAATATTTCATGAGTACTTCTGTTATTGTTAAATATTAACCAGGTCCTAAGTGTGCACTCTGCAACACCCAAGGCAGAAAAATACTTTGCAATCTTATCCTACACAATTAGTTTCCGCAGCATTTGATGGCTGGGGTCAAGGAAGCAGGCAGCTATCTTGTCAATGCAGATAGCTTGGGAGGAAGAGCAGGATAGAAATTTTATAAATAAATAAATAAGGAAATGAAAACACCTCACAGAACAAGCGCAGCCACTGCAAAGCTCCTCACTATTATCCAACCCAGTCATGCTTCCACACAGAAAAGAGACACAGAGTCTCCATTAAGTGGGGTTTTTTTTTTCTTATTTTTTGTTACTACTTCTGCAAAGCTTGAAGTTCTACCATCACAACATTCTACTTATCAATCAAGACTGCACTGCAAGTGTGGCAAATGCAAAAATGTTTAAAATGGGAGCGCTTTCCCCAAGACTATTGGGGATGTAATACCCATTGTAAAAGACCTTGAAAATCCTGTTAAAAAATTAATCGATTACCCCCCCCCCCGACATCATTTGTTAGGATAACTGAACTCAAAACTCTCTCAGGTGCATGAAATTCTGCAAAATTAGCCCTTCACATATTTCCACTATTTATTTCCGTATCGATTGCCAGGAGTTTGGATTCCTTGCCAGTAGCAAAAACAGTAATGAATGTCTCAGTTAATCAACAAAAGGTCTTCCCAGAATGAAGTTATGAGTAATTTTAATTGGTGGATCAATTTATGAGAACTTTGGTTAGCTTGGTTCTGAAAAAAAATATATATTATTCAGTTCCTCTCATTAGACTCAAAACATTTCTGAAGCATTTCTGCACTCCAATGGGACCCTTTTGGTAAGGAGTAGCCAGTCTGTTTAAAAACAGAATAGGAAAATCATCCACTTAAACGCAAAGTGCCCCAAGTGGAAATTTCAGCTGCTCTGTCAAAGGAATAAAAGTCATGTTTGGAAGGGTTTTGATCTCTGACAACCTTATTTTTGCTCCCTCTCTGCTCTATCTGAAACTAGGGCGGGGAGACGGAAGCAGAAAAACCTCATTGTTTTTGATCAGAGGAATAAAGAATTGAAGGATTTCACACAGAAGCTCTCACTTGAGGGTAACATACCCAATCTGGCACATAATGAGTTTTATGGTAGTTTCCCCAAAACTTTATGCCTTTGCACAGGCAAATCACTCCGTCAAGTTGCAGTCTGAAAAGCCCTACCTCCGCAGCTGCCCTCCCGCTTCCTGATATAAAACATTTCCCATACTGTCAGAAAAATGCAATAAAACACTAGCTTCTGCTAATTTCTTTTTTTAAAAAAAAACACCACCCAAAAACATTTCACACTATTTCTGGTACCCTCTTTATCGGTTGGATTGAATAAAAACAGGCAATGCTAAAGCTGGCTTTCTGAAAGAATTGTGAGGACAACATCGGCATAGGAGACAACTCCTTGGAGCTGAGGTCCTTTTGCACACACCCCAATAAAATATTTGAGGGGGCTACTCCCCCCAAAAAAAGTTGATGGGCATTGCCATTCAAACAGTGTGTGTGCATCATCAGTGAGAGCCAGTGTGGTATAGTGGTTAAGAGCTGTAGACTCATAATCTGGTGAACCGGGTTGGCGTCTCCGCTCCTCCACATGCAACTGCTGGGTGACCTTGGGCTAGTCACACTTCTTTGACGTTTCTCAGCCCCACTCACCTCACAGAGTGTTTGTTGTGGGGGAGGAAGGGAAAGGAGAATGTTAGCCGCTTTGAGACTCCTTTGGGTAGTGATAAAGCAGGATATCAAATCCAAACTCTTCTTCTTCATCATCATCATCATCATGTATGGTGATCGATTATGCAGGATGGGGCTTACCTGCCCAACCAAATATTTTACTCAAGTTGGCACCAGGGGCATAGGAAGGGGGACGGGGGTGATGGACCGCACCGGGTGTCACCCTGAGGGGGGTACAAAATGGCGGGCAGCCGAGGGCTACACTCATTGTATCAGCAGCGCTTGAGTGGTGCCATCCTTATCAGCGATGTGCATGCACCATCCGTATTGATGCCACGCATGTGCCCTGCCCCTCGACACCCCGCACCGGGTGCCGGAGAGCCTTCCTTTGTCATTGGTTGGCATTCCTGAACATCAGTGAATTAAATTTTGTGAGGGATCTGCCAAACACTATAATCTGCCCATTGCTGGCATGCAGCCCTCAGAGAACTGGCTAGGGGTGAACATAGCCTTCTGGTTAAAAGTTTTTTAGCCACCCTGTTTACAGACAATATTGAGTTAGATGCCTCCACCTGGCAGTTGTTTGACTCATTATAAAGAGACTTCCATGTTTCTACCTTCATTTGGTTCTGCTTGTCTGCAATGACTGAGGGTGAAGGTGTGCCTGGCCGCTTCCATGTCTTGTTAAAAAAATAAAGGCAGAGGGAAAGGATTCAGAAACCCTGTGGGATTTCTGATGAGGTCAGCCTGAGTGAGTTTCTAGTCTTTCAGGAAAACAACTTGCTTTTCTGAAAGCCAAGCCTAAATGAAGGCTGGGGAAAGGTTTAGTCCGTCACTAATTTTCATTAAGGGAAGGGGTGTTTACATGCCTAATACAAAAGGCCATTTATAAAATATTAATAATAGATGAAGAAGAATTTATTACTTATACCATGCCCATCTGGCCTTCAGATGTCTTCTAAAAGTCAGATAGTTGTTTATTTACTTGACATCTGGTTGGAGGGCATTCTACAGGACAGGTGCCACTACCAAGAAGGCCCTCTGCCTGTTTCCCCGTAACCTCACTTCTTGCAGGGAGGGAACGACTCGGAGCTGGACCTCAGTGTCTGGGCTGGATGACGGGGGTGGAGATGCTCCTTCAGGAATATTGGGCCGAGACCGTTTAGGGCTTTAAAGATCAGCTCCAACACTTTGAATTGTGCTTGGAAACATACTGGGAGCCAATGTAGGTCTTCCAGGGCTTGTGTTATATGGTCTCCATGGCCACTCCCAGTCACCAGTCTAGCTGTTGCATTCTGGATTAATTGTAGTTTCCGGGTCACCTTCAAAGGTAGCCCCACGTGGAGCGCATTGCAGTAGTCAGATTGCCAGAGCATGCACCACTCTGGCAAGACAGTCTGAAGGCAGGGAGGGTCTCAGCCTGCGTACAAGATGGAGCTGGTAGACAGCTGCCCTGGATACAGAATTGACCTGTGCCTCCATGGACAGCTGCGAGTCCAAAATTACTCCCAGGCTGCGCACCTGCCCAGGCTGTGCACAGTTGCCCCACTCAGGACCAGGGAGTCCCCCACAGCTGCCTGCTCCCTGTCCCCCCAAAACAGTACTTCTGTCTTGTCAGGATTCAACCTCAATCTGTTAGCCGCCATCCATCCTCCAACTGCCTCCAGACACTCACACAGGACCTTCACCACCTTCACATGTTTTGATTTGAAAGAGAAGTAGAGCTGGGTACCATCCAACCCCCCTGATGATCTCTCCCAATGGTTTCATGCCCTCTTGATGCTATGGGGCTACAACTCCCATCATTCTTGCCGGTGGGACTGATGGGGATTGTAATTTCAAAACATTTGAAGGTTGAAATGTTGCCTACCCCAATCACAATAATTGGTGTTTGGTTGTTTTCCTAAGCCAGGGCCGGCCCTGTCATGAGGCTGAGTAAAGAAAGTGCCTCAGGCATCAAATGCTGAGAAAGAGAAGGCTCAGCAGCACCAGGCTGTTCCATTTGCCCCACAGTTTCTTCTGGGACCCCTAATCTGCCCTCATATGGTAGAAGATGCTATCCTGTCACTGGTATCAAAGTAAGATTCAGCTTTCGGTCCAGCCAGCTGGAGGGGGTGTCGTCCTTTGCCTTAGCAGCAAAATGTCCTGTGGCAACCCTGTTCCTTCTCCGAGAGTCTAGGAAGCAAAGATTAGATTTTGGATCTCAACACCTGACAAGTTTGAGTGTACTTCTTGTCCTAGACAATAAATCAGGGTTTTTCCTAAAGTGGTTGATATTGATCCTCAAGGCTCAATTGGACTGCGCTAGGTGATGAATAAAGACCTAGGGGTTGAAAGGGAGTCAAAAGGGGCCTAGGGATGGAAAAGAACTTTAAGAAGTATATTGCCAAAAAAAGGGAACTATGAGCCTCAGAAATAAGGGACATGGGCAGGTAGAGAGTGCACTTCTTTTTGCCAGTGACAAACATCGGTGTTTAATAAGATCACAATACCACATTTTACCTTTCTTCACATTTTATGACTCTTAGTAATAGACATGGATAATTAATAAATGTTGATACGTCTTGGCTTTATTTCATTTACATTCCTAAGAATATGGGCTGGGGTCCATGACAACTTTATAAGCTCATCAAGGGGTCAGTGACGTTTGAGAAACCCTGCCATAGATGATAAATGACTTTGCAGATTCCCATTGAAGTTATTAGTAGCACAACTCCATAACCACGCAGTCAAAGAAAATACAATCTCCTCTGAACTCCAGGGATCAGAGATCAATAAATCTAAAATCAAGTAAAATAACTTTAGTAAAGGTCTGGGGAAAACATTCCTCGCGCCCAGCAGGAAGTCTTGTCAACATTTAGAACTTAAATTGAGAATATTTCTTTATTACCATGAGAGAGTGAAAGGAAAAATCCATATCTTCTGAGACTATGCATCATGAATTATTTTGCAGCATTTCAATTTATGAATATTTCTTTTCTCACTTGTTCTTTTTATTTTTTATTCCAGTTTTAAAGATAAGTGCCGTGCAGCCTCATTGCCACGTCTCCAGATGCACGCTCGGGAAGCCAAAATGTGTTGCAGTGCAGTGGGAGAAGAATTATGTAAGAGGCTTTTTGATTGATTGTCTTTGCCACTCATAAATAAATCAGTTGTAAGATGTGTACATCCCTCATAATTTCCAGATGAAGAAGAGGAGTTCAAACAAGGTGTTCTTATATTTGCAAGTGGAGCGTAGTTTTGCCCACATAATTCTTTTAAAAAATAAAAATAATCATCACTCCCTCAAGAGAAAAGCTCTAACCTCTTTGCACCAAGGTGTCTGAAAACACAATGGAAAGATTTTAGCTGTATATCCAAGAAAGAAGGGGGGTCATTTTGCATTGTCTGGGGGAAATAGTCAAGGGCATAGAAAGAATATTGAACCAGAATGTTCAGGGATGTCAGGAAAGAATTGTGCACCAACACCCAGCCTTAACTAAGAGAAAACTGCAGGTAGATCAGACAAAACTGAGACCTGATGAGGTGATGCTCCCTGACCACTGTGGATCCAGGATACATAACATCCTAAAGCTCTTAATTACAAAGCAGTGGCGGGTTGCCCAGTTCCATCCCATGGGCAAGAGCGCTTTGATGCAGGGACCCAGCCAACCAACATGGCAGCCCAGAAGCATTCATCGGTATATTAAGAACACCTACTTTGCATGTAACACTATGCAAAGTCCAGCCAACTCCGTATTCCATTGGCACTACTGCTGTGAAACAGCCATTGTTTGCTTGCAGAGCAAAGGCGCCATCATCAAATGAGGAAGGCCATGTAGTTATTTAATGTTCCACAAACTGGTGTAGAATTCTAATTGTATTGTATTCAAGTTACTGCGAAGAATGCAGGGACACAAGTTGAAGGCTCCACAGACTCTCCCAGCTCACTAAGCCCTGTTACTCCTTCAGCTTCTGACACCTCCTTTTCCTGGGCTTCTCCATCTTCTCCCTCTGACTGTTCATCGTCATCCCACCACCACTCCATGGGCTCTGAGTCTTCTGCCCTTGGTGGTTCCCCAGCTGCTTCCTCCGCCCATACCTCTGCATTCAACTAGTCCTTGACACTCTAGGTCATAAAGCTATTGTGCCCTGGACACAATAATCGGCACTGATGAAAGATATATAGATGGAAGGGGCAGACCCCAAGCCTAGGAGCCAAATGCAACACCCTAGGCCTCTCCATTTGGCCTTCAGGACACTTCTCAGGCCACACCCCCTTCCCAGCCAAACCTGCAATGGCCTCCTTGAGGGTTTTTACCAGGCTGGAATGTGTCCTTGCACTCTGATGCTGGAGGACAGAGCGTGCTGTTGAAGTATGCATAGAAACTAAGCAACTGTAAAATTTGCAGTCTGAGGGCAAGCACCCCTCAGAAAGTTGCTCAGAAGAAAACACAGCCCTCAGGCTGAAGAGAATTCCCCAGTGATATTGGCTGCATACACACCACCCATTTATAGCACATGACATTCCCCAAAGAATCCCAGAAACTGTAGTTTGTTAACAGTACTGGGAATGGCAGCTCTGAGAGAGGCAAACTACAGTTCCCAGGATCCATTGGGTGGAATCGTCTGCTTTAAACGGATGGTCTGTCTGCAGCCACAGACAACTAATGGCTCCATAATACTTGGAGAAATGCATCTCCTCCTAAAGCATCACTGAAAGCAAATCTTGCTATGAGATCCTGCCTGTTGATTTCACAGATCCAGGATAGGACGATGCCTGTCTCTGCCTGCTGTGGGAGCAAATGAGAGACCTGCAGTGTGCAGACAGAGGTAGGCTGTGTAGGATGAATAGAGCAGGCAGCAAAGTGACTGCATATTTTTAGGAATTTATGGGAAGAGAAAGGTTTGCCAGCAGTAGCCCCAGAAGGACAGGGAGGCACTGGCTAATCTTGCAGATTCCCCATATGAGGCCCCTGACATCACTCTGGATTCACACAGCTGTAGATTGCAGGATGTGGTAGAGGACATGTGTTGCATGCAAAGTGGACCAGGACCTGGAGCTAGTTTCTCCAGTTATCTGGAAAAGACCTTGGAGAGTTGCTCTGAGGTCAGCATAGAAAATGTTAAGGTTGACCAATGCCTGGCTCAACTTAAGTTAGCTTCATGTGTTCAAGCATACCGAAGATACATTGCAGGAAGATCTGTGGGCCTCTAGGGAAAAAAGGACCTCCAGCTAGATTACTTAGAATGTGTGTAGAAGTTGGTGGGGGTTTTTTTGTTTGTTTTTTGTTTTAAGAAGGGCACACCTTGCTTCCTTCAGTTGCACAACATGATGTTGTGGTTCGTGAAAACCCACAGCCTGCCCTGCCTCGCCAGCATCTAAGGCCAACCTTCATTTCACTCTATAGACTTTCTGCATAATTAGGGACACTGCTGGTCCCCACTGATTCATCAGTGAAATGTGGTCTAGAATAATTAAGCCGCAGTTGGGCGGGGGCATCTCTTAAGAGCCAGAAAGTACAGAAGGCAATTAATGAGTTTCATTATTTGGTTTGAGAAAAAACAACTTCTTCGCATTGTTTTTTTTTTTTTCCCCAGGAGGACATCTCTTTTCATGGCTTCCGGCACACAAATGAGCTGCTTTATGGGTGACAAGGAATGCTTTAATGTCTACGCTCGAAAGCTAGTATTCTCTTATAAATTCCAGATTGCAACATCAAGTGTGCCACATGAGTGATGCCTCATTAAAAGTATCAGAAGAAGCCATTCTCTTGTCTGTCTTTTAGTGTCAGCAACTGCCTTGCAAAGTCTTGTTGTTGCCAGCAATTAATAACTACCCACATCTGCCCAGGTTCTAGCAAAGCAGGGTGGTTTTATTAATTAAACTGTTGCTCTGGGACCTGCGACATCTCACCTGATGCAATGTGTATGCGTGTGTGCACGCACGCTGGAAATACACAATGCTTCCCCTGCTGCTTTTCTATCTCAAACAACCAATGGCACCTGGGATGGCCAATGGAACTAATGAGGAAGGATAAATAGGTAATCAACAGAAATAGCTTCCTGGCAAATTTAGAGCAAGTACAGTATTTGAGAAATAGTCTGCTTATCCCAATGTACTTTTCTTATACCTTTGGCCTTGGTGAAAGTTGGTGAAAGTTTTCCCATGGAACAGTCTCCCTCAGGAGGTTGTGGGCTCTCCTTCATTGGAGATTGTTAAGCAGAGGTTGGATGGCCAACTGCCATGCGTGATCCTGCTTGCAGGGGGTTGGACAAGATGACCCTTGGGTCCCTTCCAACTCTACGGTTCTATGATTCTATGATCCATTCCTGCCTGAATTGCAGGGAGAAATGTGCCAATGTCAACAGCACATTGGCAACCAGGGATGAATGGTGCCCACTGGAGCTGGTAGGGCAGTTGGCGAGGAGCCAGAGCCAATGATAGGCAGAGCCAATTTTATTTTGTTTTGTCCCTATCCTCCTCCTGGCTGAGTTCTGCAAGATCAACACTGAGGCTAAGGAGAATGAAGTTGCAAGAACACAGGGGAGTGATGGCAGGCTGAGGTTGGCAGGGCATTGCCCCATCTGCCCTAATGGAGCAGCCACTATGGCTGGCAACATTTAGGGAGAACTTGCTGTTGCAATTGAGTTCCTTTGAACGATGGCTGGCTGCCATTTTCCTTTCCCGCAAGTCCCCAGGGTCCATGCTAGGTTGTCTTAGAAGAATGCTTTCAGTAGTTTTGGGGAAGTAGTAAGTTATAGCAGGGAGGGACCAGGAGGATGTCCAGGCAGTAGCTGGTATGGAGCAATCCCACCCCACTCCTCTCTAGTCTGGTGGGGCTTTAAGGAGTAGCTAGGCAATCACCACATCTACACCCCATTTTAGGGCTATCCACCGGCTGCCATCAGTGGTGAGCTGACCAGCCGCACATCCGCCCACTTGGCAGGTGGAAAGGTGGAAAGGTGAGCTCTACACCAGCGTAATGATGCAGGCAGCAGAAGGATGGAGCCAGGAGGGCTGGCAGAGGGAGACCTCCACCAAGTCCACACACTTCGGCTCGGGGCAAAGGGGGTTTGGACTGATCTGCCAGCCCCTCGCCAAATTAACTGATCCTTAAAAAGTTGGCTTAGTCTCTCCTCTCTCCTCCTTCAAAATTTCTGAATGTGTTGCTGAATGAGTGGCAATTTTTGCTCATTTATATATTTATTTTGTTTCTAGGATCACAAGGGATCCCAGGGCAGGGTACAATAAGCAATCTAAAACCATAAGAATAAAATCAGGGGCGTAGCAAGGGGGGGGGGGCGTAGAGGGCAGGCCAATCCAGGTTCCACAATGGAGGGGGTGACAAATTATCAAGGAACAATTACTGCCCTACTGGGGCGGTTCATAAAAAAACTCTTTTCTTGAAAATGGCTGCTCCAAAGGTCTTATCTTACCATACTAGGGATTATATAGCTAGATATGAAATTTCACGCATATCGGTTAATATCTTGATCCTCCTCCACCAAAACAGCTGTTTACTTGGCTGTTTTCCTATGTCGTGAAGGCTGAAATTTCAGTTCAGTGGAGCACTTACTGTTCCCAACCCTAACCCTGTGGAAAGCTATCTAATTAGACTTTAGTTTGATTTTGAGATGTTTTTAGGAGGTAATTTAATTATTGTTTGATTTTATACCAATGTTATGTATCTGATGTTAGCCAACCTGAGCCCGACTTCAGCCGGGGAGGGCAGGATATAAATAAAAGTTTTTATTTAATTATTATTACTTGTTATTATTCCTTTGTAAGAAAATATGAAATAATGTAAAACCATTTTTGCAGGGGGGAAATCAATGGGGGGGTGACAAGAAATTTTACGCACCAGGTACCACCTGACCTTCCTACGCCTCTGAATAAAACCATAAGGGGGGGAAATCAAATTGTTAATCAATACAATCGTATGATAAAACTAGGGCCATTAAAACAGATCAGTGAAGCAGCCACCATTAAAAGACAGCGAACTACATTTTAGTACCCAGTCTAGACAGAAACATCCAGTAAATCCCTGAGTGAACAACCTTGTTTTCAGCAGGCATAGAAAAGCAAAAGTTAATTTATCCATTGCGTTATAGAGTTCTTGTTACATTGTTCCTCTCCCCTCTACTTATGTCATTTCCTTGTTTCTATTTTCTTTATTTTCCCTTTTTTATTTCACTTGCTTTCTTCTTCTTTCGCGTGAGAAGCAAGGGTGTTTGACACAGAATGGTTCTGCCACGTATTGTCACAGGATAATATTAATTAAAAACTTAAAAAAGAAAAAAGAACAAAAACCTAAAAAGAGAAGAACAGAAAGCACGGAAAAAAAGAAACGGAGCTGTCCTCTCTCGCTTGGAATACTCAGCTATGATCAATATTTCCTAAATTATGGCGGGTACATGCATCTCCAGGACAGTTTGAACCGTTTTCAAAAACATCTCAAAATGGGGCATTTCTCCTTCAAAACAAAATGCACCCTAAGAGGTCTGAGTTATTCCAACACACTAGCTAGAAAAATGAAAACTGGTACACATGTAGCCCAAGACATTTGGATTGCAAAACAAGCCTGAAAGGCCATCTTTCATATCACAGAGCACAAAATGGTAAGCACCCAGAAACTTGAAATTTAGGACACAGGTAATCTAAGAATACAATGTCTTGCTAAGCTGATCATTCCATCAGTGCACAAACTGGGCAGAATCTAAGTGGGGGTGGAGTGGGCATAAGGGGTCTGATGAGAGAGAAGCACAGCAGCCACCACAGTGAGATCCCAGATACCTGGTCTGAACCACATCGGACTCTAACACAGGCCAACTCCCCAGGCTGCTTCCTAGCTAACAGACAACAACAAGCATTTGACCAGCAAGGGCTGGTGAAATAAAGGCCAGATCCTTACCCAACTCCCATGACAAGCCTGCTTCCTCGTTGTATAAAACCAAATAAAACTGTGGCCTGTTTCAACCCACAAATGAGTCTTTGTTTGGCTTATTCACGCCATGCTAATGACCTGCAACCTGTGACGGCTGCACAGTACAAAATTCAGAATACAGGGAGACCTTCCAACAAAACCATGTGCGGGACTGAAGGCTGGGCAGCGGCAGGTCCACTCCTCCCTCATACGCTTCAATCAACTGGGTGGCAGTGGTTGGGGGTGGAGATGCTGGCTTCCAGAAGCATCTAGCCATGCATATTCATACTAGCAAACAGAGTTAACAACAACAACAACAACAACAACAACAACAACAACAACAACAACAACAACAATTCAAGTTATATACCACCCTTTATCAAAGGATCTCAGGGTGGAGTACAACATTAGAAGCACATCATAAAACATCCATGATAAAAACATGGTAAAAAACATGGTAAAAAAAATGCAAACTGTTAAGACAGCCTAACAGTAATAGAATCATAGTTATAACCATCCTCTCCGTGTGTGTGTGTGTGTGTGTGTGTGTGTGTATGTGTACACATATAGGAAGAGGCACAGAACTGGATCATTTCAAATTAGGGTGCTGGACCCACACTTACCTTTGAGTTCACCACTTCCAAGGAGACATTCTGGGGCATAGCACTTGGAACTGAAATTAAAAAGGGGAATGGATGAGATTGGGAAAAACCGTAATTAGAGTTACATACGCCAATGGGACCTCTTCTAAAAACCCATCTGCCTTACTTCTCAGTTTATGATAGGACATAGCAACTTCAGCGGGTGGAGGAACACAGTGGGTGCATCAAAGGTCTCCCACAGAGGTGAAAACTAGACAAATCTACTCCTTTTCCTCCACTTTCATTTAGCTCATTAGCCAGTCCTCATTTTAGCGGTGGCCTATTAATCATTTCTGTGATCTGGGTGCTATTGCCCTTAAACAGGGCAATGTAGTGTGCCCTGCGATTGGCTGGAAAGCAGCCAATCAAATCCCCCCCCCCAAAAAAAAAATATCTCAGGGGCAAGCTTTGTGTGCTTCCTCTAGGTGAAATTCGAAAAATTAGAATATCATGGAAAGGTTCATTTCTTTCAGTAACTCAAATTAAAAGTTGAAACTAATATATGAGATAGACTCATGACATGCAAAGCGAGATATGTCAAGCCTTCATTTGTTATAATTGTGATGATTATGGCGTACAGCTGATGAGAACCCCAAATTAACAATTTCAACTTTGGGGTTTTCATCAGCTGTGTGACATAATCATCACAATTATAACAAGCAAAGGCTTGACATATCTTGCTTTGCATGTCATGAGTCTATCTCATATATTAAATACCAGTAGCTAATGAAAACAATTGCTTACATAAATGCACTTTTCCACGATATTCTAATTTTTCGAGTTTCACCTGTAAGTGGGGATGAGGCAGACTCACTCCTGCCACAAATGTGACAGCTGTTTATAGCGGCAATGGGATTTCATAGGCTAGCAATTTATTTCCCCAGTAATGGCCCTGCTCCAAGTTCCCCCACCTTTGGAGGTTAGGCAAGAGACAAATGGAGACAGGACCCTTTTGGTGGTGGCACCCCAATGGTTTGCCTTATGCATTTTAATGTATTGTGTTTCTATATGGCACATTCAATTGCATTCATGTCTTTAGTGACTTTTGAAAAGATGAAAGGTGGTCTAGAAATATTTTTAATAAATACAAAACAAACACACAAAGTGTAGTAATCTGCCCCAATTTCACTCAGCTGCTGCCTATTTAGTTAGCTTTTAGGTGCCAGTTGAAGAGAATTTTATATTCCCAAGCTTTTAATAGACAATATTTTAACAGTGCTCTTGCTGTTTTATTACTGATTGGTGTTTTTATGACTGCTGATTGTTTTACGACAATTTTTATTGCTGCTTCTTGATTTTTCTTATACCTTTTAATTGATTGTTTTTAATTACTGTTGATGGCTGCTTTGAAAATGTACTCTAGCAGAAAAAGGGAGGAATGAAATGTGCATGGATCCCCTACCTTTGGGATCAGGGATGTAAAACATTGGCCGTTGCAATCAGCAGGGTAATTGTTAGCCAACAGACTAAATTAGATCTTCTCAGATGAACATGTGGATTGGAACAAAGTTATCCTGTGGTTTTCACACTTCTCTAAATTTTGCAGCTGCATCAAGATGCATATTTTACACCAAAATGCATATTTTATTATAAAATGTCATACAAAAATCCATATTTTAGGGTAAATGCTTTCAAAAATATCTGGAAAAAATATTTAAAAGAATGTGAATTTTCACACATGCTTTGTAGGGTTGGTGCAGAATGGCTTTGTGAATGAACACTGGCAAAAAAACCCAGAAATTATTTAGAAATAGGCCGTCCATCATTATCATAGTCTGTTGGGAGTTCAGTCATCAGCTGAAGTTCTGGATCCAGGATAATCTCACATTCTGAACACCCACATACTTCAAGTGCTGATTTAAGTATAGCCACGTGAACTGGAAGGGCAGATCCTGAAGTTGAGGCTCCAATACTTTGGCCACCTCATGAGAAGAGAAGACTCCCTGGAAAAGACCCAGGTGTTGGGAAAGATGGAGGGCACAAGGAGAAGGGGACGACAGAGGATGAGATGGTTGGACAGTGTTCTCGAAGCGACTGGCATGAGTTTGGCCAAACTGCGGGAGGTAGTGGAGGATAGGGGTGCCTGGCGTGCTCTGGTCCATGGGGTCACGAAGAGTTGGACACAACTGAACGACTGAACAACAACAACCTGAACATTAAGCTAGGCCAGACAGCTCTAGCTCTAACGTTGGAAAGGTGAAATCATGTGGAAGGGAGAAGGTAATGTGGTTACTTCCTACCTGAGCAGTAAACACACATACACACATGGTTCGGTACTGGAGCACATGCTTCGCATGCAACAGCTCCCAGGTTCAATACTTGGAAATTCTAAGCTGGACAGGCCAAGTCTAACTCAGTAGAAAGCAGCTTTCTACTCAATCTTGCTATTTTATCCCTGTCAATCTTGGTGACAATATGGAATTCCAAATTCAGATTCAGTACAATGGCACCTTGCTTTAAGAACAGCTTCGTTTATGAATAACTTGGATTAAGAACGCTGCAAACCCGGAAATAGATGTTTTGGTTTGTGAAATTTGCCTTGGAAGCGGAACATGTTCCGCTTCCTTTTGAAGTGTGTTCCATTTGTAAATTGAGTACCCCACTGCTAGGAGAAAGCACGCCTTCGTTTAAGAACGCTTTGGTTGAAGAATGGACTTCCAGAACGGATGAAGTTCGCAAACCAAGGTATCACTGTATTCCAGTTCCAGTGAATACAAGTTAAAACTGTGGGGAGAGTACAGTGGTACTTTGGTTCTCAAACTTAATTCATTCTGGGAGTCTGTTCGACTCCTGAAACGTACGGAAACCAAGGCACGGCTTCCGATTGGCTGCAGGAGCTTCCTGCACTCAAGCAGAAGCTGCATTGGACATTCGGCTTCTGAAAAACATTTGAAAGCCAGAACACTTACTTCCGGGTCTTCGGTGTCCAGGAGCTGATTTGTTTGTCAACTAAGCTGTTCAAGAACCAAGGTATGACTGTACTATTGATGTCAATACTTTCTTGTGGGCTTCCCATAGGAATCTGTTTGGTCACGACAGGAAGCCAGATGTTGATTTAGTGGGACCTTTGGTCTGATCCAACGCACACAATTGCCAGAACCCTTAACAAAATACAGTTCCCTGGATTCTTTGTGGGAAGCCACAGGCTTTATATTAACAGTGTAGATGTGACCCACATTTATCCTCCTACCCCATGTAGACTGCTTTTCGAGTTTAGTTTTGTTTTAAATATAATGTCTTTTAATGTATTGGCTGTCCTTTATAAAGATCGTGAACCACATGGAGGGCTCAGTTCAAAAAGCAGGGTGTAAATCTACTAAATATTATAACACAACATAATGTGAAATCTCTTTGAACCTGTCTTAGACATGAACTGCTATCATGCAAAATGCAGAATGGTAACTTTTATCATGGAGGCACCGGCAAAGCTCGAAAGCTGATTTGCGTGTACATTATGATATCACCTGTTTAATTCTGAAATATCAAGCTGTTATAGCACCAAGATTGAGATTTTAATTAAATATCAAAGCAATCAGGGTGTTATAAACAAGAACAAGATGCACCTGTTTCCTCAAATGAAATGTTTTAACATCAAAAGTTGACCTCAAACACTGGTGTGCATATTTACATGTTAAAAAGCTTCAGTTGCTGCCTTGCACAGTTTGGGGCAAGCACTGACAACTTTGAAAGTGTTTTCATCCATAGGTGATCAGCTTCACATAAAAATATTCTCATTAAAAATATGTATCAGGCAGTTTTATTATGGAGGAATCTGGGGCACAACCACTCCTCAAGTAAAAACAGATGACTCTCAGTTTCTCTTAGTTTCTCATTTTGCCAACCCTCAGTGCACTCCATGTCCACCTTAGACTTCCTTTTTAAAACAACAACAACAACAACAACAACAACAACAAGCCTTCACAAGATTCATCTGCATCTTTTTCTAATATACCCATTTTTATATGCAATTTTGTTTTACATAATTCATGTGTATGTGTGTTACTTTCACTAATGCATGTTTTCCAATGGATTTCCCAATGGACTTTTAGCCGCAAAATCACACCACAAAATACAAAGAAGTGCAAGTTTCAACAGATAGCTGTGTGAAAACCAGCTCAAGTAGTACAGCAGCATTTGAAACCCAGTCAAAATAATCTGGCCAAGGACACAACATATGGCAAGGGCACAGGAACGAGCCCGAAGTAAATCACACTGAACAAGCTGGAGTCCACTGTTTATTAGCAAAACAGGATCTGCACAGGAGTGTCAGGCCTAATGACCACATCAACCCCCATAAGGAAGTTGGCAGGACTAAAGGTCCCAGCCTCCCCATAGCCACCCATGTCTCCTCCTCTCCAGGGTTTTCCCCAAACAATCAGAGACTAAGTCTGTGTGCCTGCTTTTGCTTCTCCCATGTTATACCTCTCCTGGTCCCACTAGCTGTTGACCTGTAAGGCCACAGCTTCCCTGTCCCTGATGCAGACAACACTGAGCTAGATGTACCAGCGGTCTCACTTGGCTAAGTCATCTTCCTATGCTACTTAATTATAAGATTTTTGATGAATTCAGAACAGTTCTGTGCATTTGGTGATGACTATTAACATTCTCATGCTATTTTGAAGAGGCGGATAATGAGATAGACCCTTGAGTTGACAGCATCTCTGGAAAGGACCATTCTTCAAACAATCTGCCCTACTTTTGAGAAATGAGCTCATATTTACAACTGGCTAAAGAAAAAATTAAAAGTTGCAATGTGATTATAGATACAGCTATTGATTTGTCTCATGCTGCTTTATATTCCAGCCTTTTCATATGGCAGTCTCCTTCATTTTATTATTCTGGGCAGACATTGCTGCATAGTGTACCAAATCTTGAATGGGTCAATCCTATTACTCTGAAAGATCAATAAGAAGGAATTATCCAATAAGCTCAGAGACCAAATCACATAGAATTACTGTTCCTCTCCCAGTTCTAGGAATTGTAAAACCAGATTGTGAGAAATAACTAGATCAAGGAAAATATTAACGGTTCAAACCACTTATCATGGTCATACATATACTGCCCTAATGTGATCAATCTGCCTTGTCCATTCCTGTCAATTTCTTTATTGGTTTTACCCTAAATAGTTCTTCTGGGGGTTTTACCTTGTGAAGTCCCTCTTTAGGGCATTCTCTGCTTATTTAAAATATAAATAGCTCCATAGAGCTATTGTTAGATGGAATTAACCAGGTAGTGAAGCATCAATAGCCAGCCAGAGAGAATTTAATGGCTGCTTTTTTTAAAAAAAAAGTTACAATATAATCAACATCACGTATTTTGGGTGCTAGTTAACTACTTGGTTTACTTCTCAGAAAGTTGTCCAGGATAAAGTTCCAGGCTCATATCTTCACCGAGGGATAGAAGAGAAGTGAAGAGAATGGGAGGGGCGATAATTTGGTTCTAATTTTAATGCCTAATTTGCCCTTCCTGAATCAATTCTTTTGACTGGGTTTTGACATGCTGCAATACTACTTGAGCTGGTTTTAACACAGGGGACAGAATTCAGTGAGTCTTCTTGTGTGTGTGTGTGTGTGTGTGTGTGTTGTTGTTGTTGTTGTTGTTGTTCAGTCGTTCAGTCGTGTCCGACTCTTCGTGACCCCATGGACCAGAGCACGCCAGGCACCCTTATCTTCCACTGCCTCTCGCAGTTTGGCCAAACTCATGTTAGTAGCTTCGAGAACACTGTCCAACCATCTCATCCTCTGTCATCCCCTTCTCCTTGTGCCCTCCATCTTTCCCAACATCAGGGTCTTTTCCAGGGAGTCTTCTCTTCTCATGAGGTGGCCAAAGTACTGGAGCCTCAACTTCAGGATCTGTCCTTCCAGTGAGCACTCAGGGCTGATTTCTTTAAGGATGGATAAGTTTGATCTTTTTGCATTTTAATGGTATGTTGTTTGGACTTCATGTGAACTACCCAGAAGACTCTAGTGATTGAGAGGGCAAGTCTTTTGCATCAATAAGCAAAGTGTATCATAAACTGTCCTGCTGGTATTATAAATGCATTGAATAAAATAAAATAGATGCTTCAATTCAGCCTGCTGTCATTAATCTGAGGTTATCAGAGCTCTCTAGCTCATTAGCAGACCTTGATGTTGAGCGGGAGGTTTTCTTTAAAAACACTCGTCTCTTGGTGCTTTTCTGCTGAAGAAGATTTAAAACTTTATGAGGCTAACTTTCTAAATTCCTGCATGAATATGAATCTCCCTTTTTCTCCCAGAAAGTCAAAGTTCAGTGCTGAGGCCATCATCCTGGTCTTCAGAGTCTCAATTCAATCTCCATAAATTAAGAACAATATAATTTTTTTCACCCAATTGTGTTGGTGTGTGTGTTTTGTTTTCATAATTATACGCATGAGGTATTTTATTCTGCCAAGGTCCGTTTTGTAGTATAAAAAGGTATCTCAATTAGATGGATAGGTGAAAGTGCCACTTGAAAATGTATTAGAGAAATGTCAACGGTGGAAATAACAGACCAGCTCTCCAAAAAAGAGAGAGAAGGCAGCGGTATTACAAATTAACTTTTACAAGGTAATAAACAGTGCTGCTTACAATAACATCTGTAAAGAGGTTTGATCTGCTTAGCTTTGTAAAAGATATTTGCAGCCTTATGAAATGAATGGCTATCTCACACAATCCTTCGTGGTTACTGAAGAGGTTTTATTCAAGTAACCACAGGTTATCACTGCGAGGCAGTCAAGGGGGAGAGATCAATTCCAAGTCTTTCTGCCATCACCACCCTACATTCAATTTGGGGGTCAGGCCAGCAATTACAAGGGTCAGGAAATGTGTGAAAATATGTATAAGGACACAAGGCCTTTGGGCAGGATGCAGTTTGACTTACTTTCCTTTGTGTAAAACAAGCCCGAAGGAGGCCCCCAACCTGCTCACAGGTCCTTGCAGGCATAGGCAAACTCTGCCTCCCCCCCAAATGTTTGGGACTACAATCCCCATCATCCATGACCACTGGTCATGTTAGCTAGGGATGATGGGAATTGTAGTCCCAAACATCTGGAGGGCCAGAGTTTGCCTATGCCTGGGTCCTTGTATGATCAGTGGCAACAGTTTGTCCTGGGAAGTATTAAACATTCTCAATTCCAACCTGATAATTGCCACCTGCCCAGATTTTAACTTGTCTGAATTAATTTTAAGATGTATTTTAATTAATTGATGTCTGTTTTTATGCATATTGTGTTGTTTTTATGATGTTAGCCGCTCTGAGCCCGGCCTCGGCTGGGGAGGGCGGGATACAAATAAATATTATTATTATTATTATTATTATTATTATTATTATTCAGAGTCTGTTGGATCAGGCCAATGGCCCCTCTAATCCAGGAACCCATTTTCACATTGGTCAACCAGATGCGTTAATTCGAGATTTGTTTTAAATAATTCAGTACATTAAAAAAAATACACATTTTATCTCAAGATATACATTTCTGTATTGTAAAACACATACATTTTTATGCCTTATGGTACTTTTTTTTTGAGGCAAGAACTGTATCTGAAAATTTGGAGCAGTGTGAAATCTGAAGGATGATTGGGTTCTGATCTGTGAATTAGTCAGGCAGGTGCGGATTATTTTGGTTCGTTTAAAAGCGCAAACCGAACAAATTCTCTTCCACCCCTCCTTATCATCCTGAAACATCATATTCTGACTCAGTGATCAGGAATATTAGGGAAATACTAACGTGATACTAACTCTCACCCCTCTTCTGCACTGGTAACCCACCTTTGTAACTTCTGGGTGTAGCTGTTTGTGAGCTCAACTCAAATTCCCGCTTGGGTGGGTTGCTTCAAATAGGCTATTTTAATGGTTCCAGAATTTGGGTCATGTGGGTTCTACTATACTTCTTCTTTTTTAAATTCCTGCTTGCTCTCAGTCTTCTTTGTGGTCCTATGCTGCCCGATCCAGATCTCCAAACCTGCAGATACTTTCTGGAGGCTTACACCTCACAACCATCTCCAAGTGCAACCCTGAGCAAAGGGCTGAGCCAACCTACCTCTCTGTCTCAGTCAATTTATAAGGTTTCCCTCCTCCTCCACAGTGGGCGAATCCACCAAGCATTTGATGCATGAATGGCAATTCACAATGGCAGCGCTCGTCATAGGAAGAGATGCAGACTGTACAACTTTCTGCCCATTTACCCCCCTCCTCTCTCCTGTGCGTATGTTATTTGTCCTGCCTTACCATCCGAAAGGGTTCTGACTGTCAGGTCTTCAGTTGAAACTCCAGGTCCATAACGATTGTAAGCCAGAAACCGTAGGGTATATTCTGTGAATTTCTTCAGTCCTTCCAGCTTGTATGACAGATCATCAACTTCTATATTCTGGGCACAAAGGAAACAGCGAAAATTATTACCGCACCAAATTGTTATACAGATAATATTAGTTAGATGCCTTCATTTTTGAGGCCTCCTATAAACTTCTTCATTTAAGCTCTAAATGGCGAGGATTTTGAGAATTTATCCCATTTCAGATGGATTCTGCGAAGAGGACTTGAGGTTGCAATGAAACCTTGCATTTAATTTAGGCAACTGAATTTATGAATGAATGATTCCCTCCCTCCTTTCATTTCCCCCCCCCCATGTGTTAATTTGCTCACCTGTTCTTTCCCAGTAACTACTTCTGTACAGTACAGTCTATAACCTTGGACTGGACCATTTGCATAGGCAGGGGGTTCCCACGTAATAAGAATTGAGGTAGGTGATACTGATACAGCCCGCAGGTTTTCTACCGGTCCTGGAACTTGCACTGTGTTGAAAGAAACACAAACAAGAATTGAGTCATACAAAAACCAAGCTGGGATTTAAGCGTTTTGGGGTTGTCTCCAAGGGAGTCCTTCCACCCATGAAAGGAGTCCCCCGTCCCCATTTGTAGAAGTGTCCTTGATCTATCACAGGCACCTGCTAGTGGAAGAGGAAGGGGATTTTCAATGATTGCATCTTTCCCCCTGTAGTCCTGTGACAACATTCCTAATTAAAGTTGGGAGTGAGGCAATGTGGCTGGATTTGAATGCTTTGAAACAAAATAAAACAAAAACAAAAATAAAAAATAACAAAATAAAAAACAAAATAAAGTCAAAACAAAATAAAAAATAAAAGAAATCCTTGTTTTGACTATGGCAGACCAACACGGCTACCTACCTGTAACTTAAAATTTAGTAACACTGTAACACGTAACTCATATTTTTGTCATTTTGTCACCCCCTCACCCAGTGTGGCCCACCCCCACCCCTACCCCCCGCACCCCCTTCCAACGCCCCTGGGTGGTGGAGAGTATTGGGATGTTTCAATGTTACTTTACTGTGAGCAAGCAATATTAATTAATCAGATTTTTATACTTTCTCGTTATCCCTCCCATTTGAGGCATTTGTATAGTTAAAGGCCTGTAACAACTTCCTGCTTTCTTTGTAGGAAAAAAAGACATAGCCAGGCATGCATTATCCATTTTGCCTCCCGCACAGCCTTTAAATGCAAAAAGTAGAAATCAATGAAAAGCTGACAGCCTCATGTCATAAAACACACACAATACAAATGGACTTTAAAAGGCATTTAATATTAATACTCAGTTGTGAAATCAATAGAGTGAGAGTGTTGGTTCTTCAATTCCCCAAGCTTTCTATTTGGTTGCAAGACAGGCAGTTGAACTAATGTGCTTTGTTCCTCAGCGTGCAGAAAGTCTTCAATAATTCCATAGATTCCCCACTGTTAAATAACAATTTACTGAAAATTAACATTTATGGTCTGCTTTCCCCCTCCTTTAAAAGTTCCTTTTGATTTGAGTGCTGTGTCTGAATCCTTTTTCCCCCAAACTGTACATTAGACTATTCCCCAAGAATACAGAATTGTAGAACTGGGAGATACTCAAGTCCAACTTCCTGCTAATGGAGGATGCAACAACTGGATCCATAACAGAAGGCCATTAGACCTCTGTTTGAATATAGGTGACTCCCCCACTTATGCAGGGGTTATGATCCAGGCCCCTGTGCACATAAGCAAAATGCACGCAAGTGGGGAACCCACTGCAGTACATGCAGCTTCCCAACCAACAGCTGTTGAATAGGGTAGTATGGCAGCAGCAAGAGCTCCCAAGCACCATTTTGGAACCCTTGGAGTCTTTCTTCTGGACTTTTGGCTCACTGACATCCTCTTCGGGCTCTGGGGAGAATCTCCCCCTAAGCCACAAGGACTATCCAGCTCTTTCTCACTATTTCAGGTTATAATTGATTGATTGATTGATTGATTGATTGATTGATGTTCCAGGACTGTACAACAAAGTTGCAAGTGAGACAGTTGTGCGCAATTGTGGGGAGATGCTTGTAATAGGGGTCCGCACCCCGTTCAGCAGAGGCCTGAGCCAAACTGAGCATATAAAGAGTGCCTCAGATAAGTTGGGTACACACAGCTGTGGGTCACTGTGGGTCAGGTTGGAGTGGTCAAGAGCAATTGGTGGCCGTTGGGGTTGAGGCATCAGGCAGGAAGGTGAGGCATGCAGTGCACAAACAATGTTGGAACCTACCTGACCAGTGTCTTCCTAGGAGAAGGTAGACCTAAACTATGGCTTTCCTTCCTGCCTAATGCCCCACAGGATAAATGCCCCGGATCAACAGATGCAGGAGAGCCGCCAGTCCTTGTCATGATCCTCCAGACTGAAAACACTGCCAGCATCACCCCTTTATGAAGCCGTTTGACTTAATTCATAATAGAGAGAGCATGCCTTGATAGTGTGTGGGTGTGCGATCCCCCCTCCCTCCCCTACTTCATCTCCTTCTGTCTCCTTGCACTTAACAGCTTTAATGACATTTCTATAAAACCCGCTTCTGGGCTTCTGTGGGGGTGATGCAACATCAAAAGACTTGGAGGCAATGTAATTATTAATGTAATGAAATCCCTGCTCCTTTGCTCTGAACATGTTTAGAAGACACGACAGCTATTTGGCAAGGGAGAGAGAGAAAATAACACCCACACACACCCACAAACACACCTTTGCTGATGATCCATACAGGTTGGGGTCCTCATTCCAAGATCTTTATCTTCAGGACTGTCCCAAGACATTTTGCTGTCTCAAACAAAGCCCAAGATGACCCTTGTGATATAATGATAGCACATGCGGCTGTCGATTGGGGGAAATTGTGTCATGAGCTAAATTAGGACCCTTGTGGGACCAATTAAATATTACAGTGCTTCTAAGTATATTTTAAGGGACGCGGGTAGCGCTGTGATCTAAACCACAGAGCCTAGGGCTTGCCGATCGGAAGGCCAGCAGTTCGAATCCCCACGATGGGGTGAGCTCCCGTTGTTCGGTCCCAGCTCCTGCCAACCTAGCAGTTTGAAAGCACGTCAAAATGCAAGTAGGTAAACAGGTACTGCTCCGGTGGGAAGGTAAAGGGTGTTTCCGTGCACTGCTCTGTTTCGCCAGAAGCAGCTTAGTAATGCTGGCCACATGACCCAGAAGCTGTCTGCAGACAAACGCCGGCTTCCTCGGCCTATAGAGCGAGATGAGCACGCAACCCCAGAGTCATCCACGACTGGACCTAATGGTCGGGTGGAATCACACACTTGCCAATCACTTGATGCTGCAATGACACCAGGCGACTCATTTCCCTGCCCCTGCAATGCAGTTTAACATCAAACAGTGCAAGCAAAGCCACAGTATTATGCAAGTCCCAATGATCAGGGTCTAGAAAATGCTGCGCATGGAGCTATGCATGGGGCTGCTCAAACCCCCTTTTGGCCTAGCTAAATCTTGGTCTGCCCCTACATTTGGCATGCCCCACACCTGAGATCATATAGGACGAATGGGTGTGGCTTGGTCAAAATGGTCTAGTGGGGCAAATTATTATTATTATTATTATTATTATTATTATTATTATTATTATTATGCATTTTTGTATGTTTGTTTGTTTGCTGTTGTTGCTGTTCAGTTTTAAATTATTTGTGTTTTACGCATTGTGACCAATTGTGACAGCTTATAGCTTTTAGCAATAAATATTTCATTCATTCATTCATATTATTATTATTATTATTAGTAGTAGTAGTAGTAGTAGTAGTATTTATTAGCTTTACATTCCACCCTTCATCTTAGGGCGGTTTACAGAATAAAAGACAGGATAAAAAAGTAAAAGCAAAACAATAACCCCAACTTCCCACCAATACATTTAAAAGGCTGTAGAATATTAATCAGCCCAAGGCCTAGACAAAGAGGAACATTTTCGCCTGGTGCGTATATATATATATATATATATATATATATATATATATATATATATATATATATATACTCTCTCCATAGGGAGAGCATTTCCTAAACAGGGAGCCACTACAGAGAAGGCCCGTTCTCATGTTTCCACCCTCTGGACCCCCCGTGAAGGAGGCACACAAAGAAGGACCTCAGATTGTGATTGGGGAGGTTGTAACTGAAGAAGGCAACACAGCACTTGAAACCCTCCAAACCAAAGACTGGCTGGGAGAGGCGGAGATTGATAATGCCATTATGAAAAGAAAACATGGTTGGGCCATATCTGCTGAAAACATCAGAGACTCCTCGTTCCCCGACTGAACCACAACAGGGATGATTACGCTGATTCTAGCTCTGGTATTCAAAAGATAAGAAGTTCATTACCCCGCTGGCAGATTTAGGCTAGTGCACAGAGAGCTGGAAGAAGACAAATAGATTTCCATAGTAGACCATCAAACGGGAGTTTTGGAATAATCTCAAAAGCATCTAAAATTGTTTGTGTTCTCTCGCGAAGGGAGAGATTAGATCTGTTTTGCTTTATAGTAATTGCCAAAGCCTTTCAGATTATTTCAGGCCCAAAGTGAACAAAACGCACAGCCAAGCTACTCAAGGACCGCTTAATCACAACCATCCTTTGATGGACCTAAAGATGAAGAAGGGGAAATTGACTGTGGCCTTTCAGCCAGTTTGAAGTGTGAAATATTTCATATGGAGAAGATGATGTGTCCCATGGTTTAAAAAAGAAAAAAAATGAAGGAGAAAAACCAAAACAACCTGATTGCTGAAAGTATCTGAAAGCTAGAAGCTAAATCCTTCTTTGAGTTATTATGGCACAGAGGCTGGAGTCAAAAAACTAGCATTTTCCAACAATACAGTGCTCTTTAAAAGCCAAGTCGAAACCAAGTTGTTGAAAGGGGGTCCAAATGTTAGATGAATGTAGCAGTAGCTTGAGAATCCTTCAAGCTCAGATTAACAAGGTATTTATTATTTACTAGTCATGGGCACACTGCAATAATAGGGAAGCTTTGGGGGTCCAATGAGCTATGCTCCTCTCTCTCTTGATCCCTGCAACATGATCTCATTGACTAACATTCAACTTTACCTTCAGTTATCTATCTCTTTCTCTAAAAACCACACTTCGAACGCAGTTCTCTATACATGTTTCCAGCACTCTGGAGTGCCTTGACATATTCTGTTTTCTTTTCTTTTTCTTAAATCAGCATGTCCTGGAATAAGGCACTTTCTGAAACTTCTAACTAGCCTTGGGTAGCACAGGGATGGAAAGCCTGTGGGCCTCTAGATGTACTGGTGGGCTACCTCTTCCATCTTCCCAGACCAATGGACACTCTGGTTGGGATTGATGGGAACTGGAGACCAACAGTGATCCCAAATCCTGAAGCTGTGGGTTGCTGGAAGATGGAGATACAGGAGAACTGCTGACAGCAGAGGCAGATTTAGGGCAGCACAACCAGTTGCCCCACACTGGGCATTGAGCTGAGGGGGTGCTACAGGGTGTTGCAACTATGACCTAATGGAAGGCATCTGTCAGTTGTATATATGAGATTTCTTTAAAATATTTGAAAAGTTCGCTCCAGGATTGTATCTAGTTATTCTCCTTCTGCTAGACGATATTTTCCCAGTCTTCAGTTCCAGGCATCACAAAATCATTTTCCTTCCACACAAAAAGAGGTTCTCTGAACACTATTATCGATAAAACTCAACAATAGTCTTCCTCCTGTCCAGCACACCAGCTTTGCCTCCAATCCTGAGAAACAATATATTATTGATCTGTATTCCCTGAAGGGTCTCTTTGCTGTGGTCACATACTAAGACAGGCATCCATAATTGTTCACTTCTTGTTTATTCATTAATTCGTACCCAGGTCCATATCTTCCAATCCTGTTTCCTTTTGCCCAAGGTTTTCCATCCTAATTACCTGTTGATTGTTTTCTGTTACTCTAAACTGTTGTAACCTTAGATCAGGTGACAAAGGTATTGAGCTGCAAATTGGCAATCTTGATAGTTGTTAGCTGTGCTATTTTTCTAGAAAAAGAGGTGCTGGAACTCACCATGAATGCCTCCTTTGATCTCTTATAATGGCAATGGTGCCCATCTGAGAGGTGCTGGAACTGAGTTCTGGCAAGTTCCAGCTGAAAAAAAAGCCCTGGCTGTTAGTCTTTCTCTGAACACAACAGTGAACAAATGGCTCTCCAAAAAGAGCTGCATAGCCTTAGGCAGGCTAAGACAGACTGGAATGGGGGAGAGAGACACCGTTTTGTTTTTGTAGTTATCTTTTATTTCTGAGATGTTGAGCCTATTCTGGACAGCACAAGGCATTATATGGATATTTTGATCCTTATGTTTTGTTTTTAAATAATAATATTCTTATGGGACTGGACAATGATCTCTTCCAAAAGAAGTCAGTTCTTATGCTTCCAGTCACTTCAAACTGTGCAATATTAATACAGTGGTACCTCTGGTTACAAACTTAATTCGTTCTTATCCTGAGGCACGCTTTCGCTAATTTGGTCTCCTGCTGCGTGCGTGCCTCTGGCGTGCAATTTTCGTTTGCATCCTGGGGCAAAATTCACAACCAGGAGCAGCTACTTCCGGGTTAGCGGAGCTCATAACCTGAAGCGTTCATAACCAGAGGTACCACTGTAACTGCAATATTGAAGTCCTCTGAAGATGCCTGATTTGGCTCAGGCCTTCACTAAATGTGGCGCACAGCACAGCCTTATCCTCTATTGATGGGTCTGATCCTCTTTTAAAACCATACAAGTTGGTGGCAATCTTTTGTACAGTCCATACAACTAATTGATGGATTTCCATATCGGAAAGTCTATGAAAATCACTGCAAGCCTTACAGTGTAGGATCAGTTTCAGACAAAAATGGAGGAAGTAGAGAACAGGGTAACGAATAAGGAGATCATGTATAACTAGGTGGCCGAAGCTCAGACTGCTTTGTTTTGAACAAGAACTTGCTATACAGTAGCTATACTAAATCGGAGGGGATCCTTGCAGATAATTGCTCGGAATGCTCCTGTTCTAATTGCTGATGCTTTTACGATTGTGGATGTTGTTTTGCTGCTATAATTGTGCCAGCTGAAAGTTTACATGGAAAGGGCATTGCAAAAAATATAAGCTGCAGCTCATTAGGCCTCAGAGAAACTCTTCTGTATAACAGAATACAATTAAAACAAATGTCTTCCTTAGCAGACAATAGTTTCTTTTTTTCCCCCAAGGAGAAAGCAAAGCCTTCCTACAGAACTGAACTCTACTGCTGCCTATATCATTTAGGATATCTTTGGTCACTCATACATGATGTTTTTGACACGATCCTAAGTGTTGGCACAACCCTAAGTTCATAAGTACATCCTACTGAATTCAGTAGGATGTATTCATCCTACTCGGAAGTGCATCCTATTGAATTCAATGGGGCTTACCCACAAGTAAGTGGGATTAGGTAAATAGTAAATGACCCCTGGACAGTTAAGTCCAGTCAAAAGCGACTATGGGGTGCGGCGCTCATGAGTGTTGCCCCAAATGTGGGAACTGGGAGAAGAGAGGGGCGTAATCCTTCAGGGATATTTTTTAATAATTTTCTTGGTATTCAACATTATTATATGGCTTTGAATGTAGAACATGTTCTTTACTTACAGGCATTCTTTTGCTGAGAGACTTTGGATGCTATTGCTGAGGATTAAGGAAGATATACCTGTAGAGTAATTCAAATTCACTCTGAGTTACATGATTATTATTACAGTCTTACATGTTTTGGTGCTTTTCAAAGGAGACAGTAGGCTTTTTTTCTTTCTTTTTTTAAGGAAAACTATTCGGTTTTATTATTATTATTTTATCCCTGAGTTAAATTAAAATGAACATGAGTCAGGTAATAACTAATCTACTTAGTAATAATTACAGTTAAAGACAAGGCCATTAACAAGTTAAACCATCTGGCAAACTCTGGGGAATCTTTAAAGAAGCGAAGTTAATTAACTCTTGGCTTGCCCCGCCGTGCTGGCTCACTCAATTTTCAAAACAATTTCATTATCAGAAGCTTCAAAAGCTTCCGGCAGCCGCCATATTGCGGGGAAACCAAAATGGTGGACACTTGGAGTGCATTTTATTTTTTAAGGCATGGAGAATGAGCTGCTCTATAAGGAAAGTTTGGAGCCTCCACCCATTAGTGGGTGCAAAGCAATCTCCCCTTGAACCTGGAGCCTTTCCGTTGTTTTTTTTTAAAAAAATAATATTTATTAGGCTTTTTCCAATTATGACCAAATTACAGTCAAATTACAGCACATGATTAAATTTTTCTAACCCCCCTTTCTCTCACCAAGAGGAGCATACCAAATAAACCCCCCTCTCACTGGGGTGAACACTTATACTTTGCCAATTTAATCACTTACAATACTCCAAACAAAAACCTAATTTACAGTTATTGCCAATTAAACCCAATGTTATTTCCTCTCTTTCTTACATTTACCAATATTTCTTACAAAATACTTTTCCAATTTATAAATCTAATTTATAAATCTAATTCATCATTTTTAACTATCCTCCACATTCACTGTATTTCTAAGCTTTCATTGTTATTCCCCAATCTATTATAACAACATATTTAAAATTGAATTTACCTTAAAGTCCTTCCCCCCCTTTATCTCATCATCCATTTTAAGACCATACCATTATCCGTTAACATACCATACGTCAAACCATAATAGCAAAAAAGTTTTGGAGCCTTTCCTGAGACAATCTCTCTCCCACGAAGTATTGAAAATAAAACCCCAGTCTTAGCCCTATGTAACTTGGGGGGGGGGAGGGGTAGCTCATCAACAAAATGTGTGCCGGAGCACAGTAGTGTGCCACGGGGACACAATAAATAAATTGAGGTTCTTTTGTGATCTCCAAACACTCGGCCATCCACTAAGGGGTGGTGCCTGCTGTATTCCTGCCTGATTCTGGCCTTGCCTCCTACTAATCCACCACTCTGGGTGGGCAAACTCCACTCTTAACACAATTACCTACCCACAGTAGATGAGAAGGGGGAGCTCTCTAAAGGAAGGTAGCTTGCATATTTACAGTGGTATAAAGTTCTCAGAAGTTAGGAAAATTCTGTCTATATATATTGATAGGCACTCCTTGTGCACAAGGGCACAAGGAGAAGGGGACGACAGAGGATGAGATGGTTGGACAGTGTTCTCGAAGCGACTGGCATGAGTTTGGCCAAACTGCGGGAGGCAGTGGAGGATAGGGGTGCCTGGCGTGCTCTGGTCCATGGGGTCACAAAGAGTCGGACACGACTGAACGACTGAACAACAAATCTATATATATTGTTGGCATCTGTCTATCTCGAGAGAAAATGGAGTGCACTTCCAGGGATGAAGTCCAACCACTGCGTTCCTGAAGGTCCTGGGGTGCCCAGATGACAAGAGCCCCATCTCGGTCTTGCTGAGGTGGTCCAAAGGAAAGCCAAACAATACATTTGGCACCAGCTAGGCTGCAGGAGTTGCCAGAAGGATGCGTACAAGGCACCATCCAAGCATCTTAGGGACTTGTGCAGGGTTTACTCCATAGCCTTTCATTCTCTTGAAGATATCCCGCAAGGCAGCAAGGGGTTAAGGATCAGAGTTTTCCTTCTCCTATATGGTCTACCTTCCCAGGTTGATGAGCCCCATCTGCACGCTCTCTCTCTCTCTCTCCTATTCTAGTCTATCGAGGACTTATAAGTAGTTTACAAAGTAATCCTTTGCCTAAAGTATCTCAGGTTTGGAAGTCTGAGCCTGAATTCCTGGCGATCCATTATCCACCACTTTTCATGCAAAAGAGTGAGATGGATCATGGAGTGCAACTGACACTAACCTGACTGTAGCCTGTGACCCTCCATAGGTTGTTGGTTTCCAACAGTCACCTGTTCGAGACAGCATGGCCAGAGGTCAGGAATGATGGGAGCTGCTGTCCAGTTACGTTGGGAAGGCCACAGTTTAGCCATCCCTGTGCTAAAGCAATTCCACACCATAAATTTTTTAAAAATGTATTCAATTGTGGCATGCATATACACATTTAATTAAATTTGCACACTGGAAATGTGTTGATCATCTAAGACTCCATTCTCTACAGCAATGGTGGGGAGACCTTCTCCAGCCTGAGGGCCACATTCCCTTCTTGGCAACCTCTTGGGGGGCCACGTGCCAGAAGCAAACATGGGCAGGCCAACAGATGCAACAGAGCTTCTACACTCGCACACCTTTCTCTGTCTTCAACCCAGGCAAGCAAGAGTCATTACTCTTCAAGGACACATTCCAGTCAGGCAAGAACACTCAAGGAGGATATGGAGCAAGGCCAGTGAGGGGTGTGGCTTGGGGCAGAGGGTGCGGTTGGGAAACGGGTGTGGCCTGAGAAGAGGCCCAAGGGACTGATAGAGAGGGCTGGGGGGGGCTGCATTTGACGCCTGAGCCTGAAGTTCCCCACCCCTACTCTACATTGTAGCCTTTCCCCATTCTGATTGATACAGGATAAATAAAAAGAAGATTTAAAGCCTGACTGAAAATAACCAAGGCCTGTGTTTTGAATTAAAAGTTATGCTCATTTCCTTTTCATCCTGTCAAGAGTTCTGAGCCAAAAGTAGCTTGATTGTATCGATCTATGCAATACTGTCTTCCAGGCAGCTTGGATTGGGTGTGCGTGATTTTCCTTCTTCTTAAGGCATTCTCGGGGGGGGGGGGGAGGGGGACCAGTATGGCATGATTAACTGCAATTTTTAATTCCAGGCTGACTGGCAAGTATGTATTGACAAAGTGCAGGTGATGGGATTATCTTGCTGGCATCTGTCTATCACAGGGAGATGGGTTTATTTATTTTAGCAATACACATTGTGCTGATAAATCCGACAATAAACTGCAGATTCAAAGAGTGAATTAAAAGGCTGTCAGTTTTACTTAGCCCCTCTGATTTATTTGATCCGCTAAGCAAAGCTCCCCCCCTTTTTATGTTGCAATCTATGTGGCTGACCTTAAGGTCACCTGTCGAATTGCAGCAGAAACTGAAGCCCTACAAGTTAAGTCCTAAGCCTCCTTTGGCACTTCTTGTGTCGGTACCTTCAAACTGCTTGCCTTCCTCTCCTTTCTGAGATTCCAGCTGCACATTACTTTCTTCCTGTGAAAAGTAGTCAAGGGTAAAGCCAGATTCTAAAAGATCCCCAGCAGGCAGGCATAGCAGAGGTTCTGCCTTCCTTTCTTTGTCCATTGTTCATATATACAAATCTGTTTCTCATTTTAGCTCCTTGTTCTACCCCTTAGGGAAAATTACCCTTGAGCACTGAGAAATGATAAGCAAATATAAACCTTGGTTGGAGTAAGGGGCTGCAATCCCCTCCAGTGATCTCAGCATCGTAGGAAGCCGCTTGGGCACCCGGAGTGGCAAACGTGACCTGCACCTGGGGCGGGGCATCCCTATGTAGCACGTATGTGCAGTGCCACTACATACGATGCATGAGTTGTACATAGCGATGCCGCACATGTGCTGTACATAGCGGGTTGCTGGTATGGATGGTGCCGGGATCCTCTGCTCGCGGCTGCAGCCACAAACAGAGGATCCTCTAGATGCAGCTGGACTGCCGCTGGACTGCCGGAGGTGGCAAACCGCATGCCATGTTACCCCTGGAGACGTGGCACTGAGAGCGCATCACCCCCACCGCCCCCCTATTGCTACGCCACTGAGTGGTCTCTCCCAGTTTCTGGGAAAGCCTTTCCGAAAGGACTGCTCACCCCCAAATGAAAACTTGTGGGCATTCCAATCAAATGCTCACAAAAAAGCTAAGCACTCTCACAAAGCACACACACACACACACACACACACACACACACACACTGCTTATTGTTTCCCTATTCCCGATGCTCAGAAAATAATACTGGGGTGCTGTGGTGCCAAGTTGAATAAAATATTGGAGGAGGGAGGTAAGCCCCACCCTGCATAATCAATCACAAGACATGGCACACGGACACCATTTGAACGGCAATGCCCATCAACCTTGGGGGGGGGGTGGCCCCCTCAAATATTTCATAGGTGTTGTGACCTATAACCTGGGTTGTGGGGAAGGGCTTCACAGTGTACAATGTTCAGGCTGCATCCTTAGGGAAAAGGCCACCAGGACTTTATTTAGGGTCCTCCCAAACCACCCAACATTTTGGGACAGGAAAGCAGAATATCTGAACACTCTTCAGCCCAGTACACCTGAAGGAGCATCTCCACCCCCATCGTTGAGCTCAGGCACTGAAGTACAGCACCACGGGCCTTGTGGCAGTTCCCTCACTGCGAGAAGAGAGGTTACAGGGAACCAGGCGGAGAGCCTTCTTGGTAGTGGCACCCACCCTGTGGAACGCCCTCCCATCAGATGTCAAGGAAATAAAAAATTATCCGACTTTTAGAAGACATCTGAAGGCAGCCCTGTTTAGGGAAGTTTTTAATGTTTGATGTTTTATTGTGTTTTTAATATTCTACAGTGGTGTCCCACTAGACGAATGCCTCGCTAGACGATAAACTCGCTAGACGAACGGCATTCATCTAGCGGAAGCTGCCCCGCAAGACGAAAAAGTCAATGGGGCTGCTTCGCAAGACGAAAAATTTTCGTCTTTTTTTTCCGTTTAGTGGAGCGCGGCTGTCATTGCCGCTTTGCTAGACGAAAAAACCGCTAAACGAAAAAATTCGTAGAACAAATTATTTTCGTCTAGCTGGGCACCACTGTATTGTTGTTGTTTTGTTGTTTTGTTGTTGTTGTTAAAGATAAATGACCCCTGACAGTTAAGTCCAGTCGCAGACAACTTTGGGGTTGTGGCGCTCATTTCACTTTTCAGGCCGAGGGAGCTGCTGTTTGTCCGCAGACAGTTTTTCCAGCTCTTGTGACCAGCATGACTAAGCCACTTCTGGCAGAACAGAACACTGAAACCAGAGCAGCAGCTCATGGAAATGCTGTTTACCTTCCCTCCAGAGCGGTACCTATTTATCTACTTGCACTTTTTGGGTGTGCTTCCAAACTGCTAGGTTGACAGGAGCTGGGACCTTGCAACGGGAGCTCACCCAGTCTCAGGGATTCGAACTGCCGACCTTCTGATCAGCAAGCCCAAGAGGCTCAGTGGTTTAGATCACAGCGCCACCTGCGTCTATTATTATTATTATTATTATTATTATTATTATTATTATTATTAAGCTACTGACCACTGGAAGTGGTGTGCTTCTGGTTGTGCTGTGCCCACTTCCAGGAATATGGCAGCGGCAGTGGTCAGCCGTTATGGCAGTGGAGCTTATTACAGAGGCCGCAGCAGAGTAGGAGGAGCAGGCAGAGACAAGGCGGCAAAAGCAGGACATCACGTACTTCCAATGGAAGCCGGGGAAGCTTTTGTTAATCTGTAATGTCCTGCTTAATTCGGGACATTTGAGTGGTGTGTCCTCCTGGTCAGAGGGCATAGATCTGACTCCATCCTCTGACTCCCCTCTAGTCCCTCGATCTCCTCATCCTGGCAGAAAGCAAAGACTACAAAATAAAGTGAGGGTCCTTTCACCAGCCAGTCAGCTGCCTCATGGCAGAAGAACCTATTGCACTCCAGGCTTGATCAGCCTACCTTAGGCTTCTGTTGCCACTTTCTCCCTGCAGAGATTATTTCCCTCAAAGCTTTCATATCAGGCCCCACTGGAGCTGTCCTGTGTCCAGGCAAGCTGCCTTAGAAATTCAAATTGGTACCCGCAACTATAGAAGATAGAAACTGGTGCCCTCTGTTCTCTGGCAACCTCTTGCAGCCTCTTAGAAGAACCACAGCTATAGCTCGCATATGATCCTCATGCAGGGTGAAAAAGATGAGATAATCTTAAAGCAGCAAGAGATTTCTATCCTGATTGATAATATGGTAGTAGAATTATACAGCGTGAGAGTGAGTGGAAGGGAAAGGGGGCAGGCTTCAGCTAAATAAATAAAAGAAATGGGAAGACTTAATCCAGCAGCACACACACACACACACACACATGCCACCCTTCATATAAATCTAGTCCTTCTAGTCAGAATAATTATTTGAAGAGCTGGAACTTGTACTGATCTTTTAAACTGATTACAGCTGGAGAGATTGCACACATTTTATTCTGTTAGAAAGAAAGAGTACGGGGTGTGTGTTTTGGATGCTCTTCTCCATCAGCTATTAATCCTCAACTGGGATAATTTGCATCACACTTTTGGTATTTCAAAATTATACAAAGAACCTTGGCATTCAATTGGAAATGCACGCTGATTACGTCAGGAAAGGGCAGAGGCCAAAGATGGTGGATTATGCACAGAATGAAGGATGTTTGATAGAGCGGAGATTATTTTGTCGCAAGGGGTGGGGAGCCCCTCCCTGCCCAAAATTAACAGCGGTTTAAACAAAATGTTTCCAGGGTGTTGCAACTAGAGCCACATTCACCCCATACATTGAAAGCACCATGGTACCACTTTAAACAGCAGTGGCTTCTCCCATAGTATTCTTCCAGGGTGACTTAACAATCAATCCATTTTCACAGCAGACTCTGGGAATTGTAGCTCTGTGAGGGGAAGGGGGTTGATTCTCCTAACAACTCTCAGCACCATGTTAAACGACAGCTCCGAAAATTCTTTGGGGAATACCATGACCGTTAAAGTGGTACCATAGTGCTTCAAATGTAGCATGTGAATGTCGTCACGGATATATACTGTATATAGTGGGCCAGGCAAATGCAATCAGATGGTCCTTCCTCTCTCTGCCTTGGAGTCTCTGGAGGGAGAATAATGCAAAACCTCCTTTTCTCTTCATCCCTACACTGTGGCTTTGTCAGGCGCAATGTGAGGCCAGTAAAGTTGCTCAAGCATTTCGTTAGTTCTGCATTCTTCATTGAACTGACCCAATTCACGTGTCTCCTCTAGGCATGGCTGCTCTGAAGTGCGCAGAAGAGCTCCCATACCCCCAAAACAGTTTTCCTATCCATTTCTATACAGATACCCAATCTACCCCACTGGTTCCATCACCTCCTGGCAAATAGAAGGGGAAGAAATTGAGGCAGTGAGAGATTTTACTTTCTTGGGTTCCATGATCACTGCAGATGGTGACAGCAGTCATGAAATTAGAAGACGCCTGCTTCTTGGGAGAAAAGCAATGACAAACTTAGACAGCATCTTAAAAAGCAGAGACATCACCTTGCCAACAAAGGTCCGTATAGTTAAAGCTATGGTTTTCCCAGTAGTGATGTATGGAAGTGAGAGCTGGACCATAAAGAAGACTGATCACCAAATAATTGATGCTTTTGAATTCTGGTGCTGGAGGAGACTCTTGAGAGTCCCATGGGCTGCAAGAAGATCAAACTTATCCATTCTGAAGGAAATCAGCCCTGAGTGCTCACTGGAAGGACAGATCCTGAAACTAAGGCTCCAATACTTTGGCCACCTCATGAGAAGAGAAGACTCCCTGGAAAAGACCTCAATGTTGGGAAAGATGGAGGGCACAAGGAGAAGGGGATGACAAAGGACGAGATGGTTGGACATTGTTCTCGAAGCTACCAACATGAGTCTGACCAAACTGTGGGAGACAGTGGAAGACAGGAGTGCCTGGCATACTCTGGTCCATGGGGTCACGAAGAGTCAGACATGACTAAATGACTAAACAACAACAATCTACCCCTTCATTGCTTTATACATATCTCTATTGTGAAAGGAGGAAGGAAGAGGCACTTCCCCCCTCCCACACACACACACACACAAAATCATGCATGCACATGGATCTCCCAATTCAAGTAACCCATTAGGAAAAGGTTTCCAAGTCAGCAATGATCAGCTACAGAAAGGAGAATGTGAGATGGGACTTGGAAAAATAGCCCTTGCCAACCTGGTGCCCTCCAGATGTTTTGGACAACAGCTTTCATGTGTTGGCTGGAACAGGTGGAAGTTTTAGACCAAAACACTTGAAGGGCACCAGGTTGCCAAAGGCTGATGAAAAGCATCATCTACACAGATGGCACACATTATGCAACCAATGCCTTTAAAATTTAACTGCAGCATCTGTTTAGCTCCTTGTGATAAGGAAAGGGCGATCAATGATCTTACTACACCTCACAACTTTCCCACACCGCTTCCTCACAAACATCCCATGAATTTTACCCCAATGATTTTTTTAAGGAAAGTTTCTGGCCAGTTGATTGGTCCCCAACTTACATCTTAGCCCTTCATTTAAAACCCCAAGACAAATCCCTGTTCTGCTCTAAATGAAACACAACAAACATTATGAACATGCAAATGAAATTAACGTGTGCATTCCTTAACACAAACCTGGTCCAGAATCAGAGGGGGTGGCAGCCACAGAAAACAAGGGGAGAATTCTAACGCTGTCCATCCCATTCCGTGATGAGAAATCATTTCGTAGACATTTTGGAGAGTGCATATAAAAGTCGGCTGTGGAAATGTGAAAACACAAATGGCTGCCAACAAATCAGGATACTTACATTCGGGTTGTGTGGCCACCTTGATGGGCTGTGAGCTTTCTCCTGGTCCCCATTCATTGTACGCTACCACTCGGAAGGCGTAGGTCTCTTCTGGTTTCAGATTCCCCACGGTAAGCTGGAGCATCCCAGGCTGTGATGTGTTCAGAGCCCGCTCCCTAACCAAAAACAGCAGCACAAGGGGGGAAGGGAAACGTCAGGATGAAATACTTCCAGTCACATATTTCTAGTTGGATTCACAGAAGTGCTCGATAATGTGAAAACGACGAGGCAATGCTGCTGAATAAGCAGCAAACAGCTTAATGAATATAATGTTGTTTCTAAGAAACTGTGGACGGTGGGTTGCTGTTATTTCATTTTACTTACCCTTTCTACAATGTAAGTCATGCTGGGGAGACCAAGCATGGCCAGAGAAGAGGCTCAGAACCAGACAGAGAGGCTCAGAGGGTCAAATTCATCTCACTGTCCCGAGGTTGCCTATCTTTGCTTTAAATAAGCCTCTCCAGCTGCAAAAAGTGGCTGGCAAGCCCATCCATCTCAGTAGCCTTCTGACTTTGATCCACCTGCATTCCTCTTCCTGGACTAGATCCTGAACATGCCTGGAGAGGCTTCTTTTAAATTTTAATAAATAGCTAACCTCTATCTCTTCATCTGCAAGTTGACCCAACCCACTCACTCCCCTGAAATTTCTTTCTCACAAATTTGCCCACCTAGCATGAAAAGAACAACATAGATTTCCTCACTACTAAGTCAGACTGTTAGCTGATATTGTCTGCTCTGACTTGCAGCTGCTCTCAGGAGTGATTTTCAGTGGTGAAGGAGTTAACCCTTTCCCCCACATGTTCCTTCAGTGAATGTTGTTTGTTAAAAACAAAGAGCCCCAAGGAAATAAGGATTTAATATTCTTTCATGTAATAGACCACCAATTACTGGCCTGGGACTAGCTCATCTTTCATTTTGGGTGGGCAGAAATTGGTAATTTTCTTTGTTCACCCCCCCCCCCATCTTTCGCGACCTTTCTTTAGCGTGCTGTTTGAGGGCTTTTGTGGCATGAACAACATTAAATAAGAAATGTAGCATAGCAAAAAGATTAAATGTTTCAAATTTGCCTGAGGAGAGAACGGGTAATGGTCTCAGAGCTCTAACCATCACAGAGTATTAAATAACAGATCGAGATGGGCATCTTCAAAAGCAAAGGGGCTCAGTTTTCAATACTAATTCTCCTAATCCACAGCCCTCTTTGCTCAAGACAGTTCCCATGGACCTGAAACAGGAAAACCCCAAATCTGATGTTAATAAAGCACCAAATCAAAGCAAAACTGGCTTCATTTCTTTGACCATTATCCTATGTGCCTACTAAAAAAAATGTGTCTGTGGAGGATTTTGGTTATCAAATAATGCTGCTTTAGACAGTCTAAGTGATTTTGCTGTAGTGTAGAGCCAGTGAATGGGGACTATTTAGCCACCGCGTGCTCCAAATGGAGCACAGGAAACTGCCTTAAACTAAGTCAGACCAATGGTCCATCTGCCTCAGTACTGCCCACACTGGCTGGCAGCAGCTTTCCTGGGTTTCAGAGATGAGGACATTCCTAGCTCTGTTTGGAGGTGGCAGGGATTGAACCTTGGACCTTATGCATGGAAAGCAGACACTCTGCCACTGAACTATGGCCATTCCTCTGAGAACATCTGCAGCAGCTGGTCCTATGAGACTAGAACAGGCATAGGCCAACTCTGGCCCTCCAGATGTTTGGGACTACAATTCCCATCATCCCTGACCACTGGTCCTGGTAGCTAGGGATGATGGGAATTGTAGTCCCAAACATTTGGAGGGCCGGAGTTTGCCTATGCCTGGACTAGAACCTTCAGGCGGCAAGATCAGGGGAAATTCACAACCAAAAGATGCAATAGCACACCAGACCTCTGAAACATCCTGTTGCTCAGCCAAAGTTCAACTGGAACAGGAAGATCCTCTTCTATTCCTTCGTGTTCTGGGGGATCTAATGGTCAACCTGAGTAGGCAGAGTCAGTCCAGAACTTGAAGTTATTTCACTGAGAAACTGCCACCTGCAGTTCAAATGTTGACCACCTGGGAGAGCTGTACACAGATCCAACTGGTCATAGAATCATAGAGTTGGAAGTGACCGCAGGTGTTATCTAGTCCAACGTGCTGCAATGCAGGAATCTTTTGCCCAACTTGGGGCTCAAACCCCCCAACCATGAGACATTGCTGACCCATCTTTCTTCTGGCATTCTTCTTTGGGTAGAGCATACTATGGTGTAGACTTAATGGGAGTTATTGTGCCGCAGAAGAGGAAAATGCAATAGTTTGCCTTTGAGAACCTTTCGAAATTCTGGCGACACACAATCACACACACGAAAAGGGGTTTTAGTATAAAAATTAATAATGAAACTATATTGGAAAACACGACGGCATCTAGGAGCTCTTGAGAAGCAATTCATTAAAACACACACAGAGAGAATTGCTCCGAAATGCTGAAATGCAAAATAAAAGGTAGTTTCAAATATGACTCATTCACTTACAAAACATGGAACCCTCCGAGGGTAATTTGCTGAAATGAACGTAGAGTGACTTATAAGTGCATTGCGGTGTCAAAAAATCTAATTGCAGCATTTTTGCACACTTGGTAGGTGGGCCACCAATACTTCTGCAATCTATTAAACACCTAATTAGTTGCTTCAAGGTGGAAGAATCATGGTAATGTCTCTGACTGCACAGTACTTAATACCACGAAAACGGACCAAAGGTCCTTTCTCACCTGTTGCTTCAGACTACCTTGACAAAAATTAATAACAATAAAAGTATGTAAATTACTATAAAACCAAAGAAGTGAAAGGCTGGAAAAGAACCCAAGGGTCATCTATTCAGGACTAATAGCTATTATGGGTAAAAGATTCCTGACATCTGACATAGGGAGATGAACCCTGATGCACACACAACCTAAGGCACACTGGCTTCGACAAGGGGAGGAAGTGTGAACATGTGACCTATGTAACCTCTCCCTTAAAAATGCCTCTCCCGACACGCCGTTAAATGCAACAGGAAATGGTTGGGGTTGAGGTGAGCTGTGAGGGGAGGAGCTTGGGTGAGCTGTGAGGAGAAGGGGAGGGGTTTGGCATGAGCTGTGAGGGGAGGGGCTTGGGTGAGCTGTGAGGAGAAGGGGAGGGGTTTGGCATGAGCTGTGAGGGGAGGGGCTTGGGTGAGCTGGGAGGAGAAGGCATAGCTGTCAACTTTCCCTTTTTTGCGGGAAATTCCCTTATTCCAGCGCCATTTTCCATTGCAAAAAAAGGGAAAGTTGACAGCTATGATACCCGTTTCCTAATGCAAAAAAGGAAGGTTGACAGCTCTGGTGAGAAGGGAGGGGCTTAAAATGAACTGGGAGGGAAGGGGATTTGGGCAGGCTGGGAGGAGAAGGGCATTGTCTGAGCTGGGAGGGAATAGGTGAGGTTTGCGTGAGGTGTAAAGGGAGGAGGGGTTGGCTATGCGTGACAACTCTGTAATCAAGTCAGTAAGCATTTGCCTTTGCTTTTCCAATTCCTTCCTTTTCTATATTTTTAAGACTTTTGCTCTCCCCTTCATTTTGTGGTCTCCTTACTACCTCAGTCAAAATTTTACTAGAAACTCCTTATAGCAGGGACCTGCTCTTTGGGGTGATATGTTACCCTGTTAAGTAACACAAATGGACAGTCCTAGGGTTTAGTCTATTTTAGGTCTGTCCCATTTCTGCATTGATCTGCAGTGGACAAAAATTGCATTCGAATAGTATTTAAGCACACATTTTTGAATGTATTTTCTCTTACAGTATGGATTTCAAAGCCTACTTTTAACTGCATCTTGAGACGTTTTGAATGGAAAAACCCATCACAACATTTGGAGGAGTGTGAAATCTGAACATTAGCTATGGATTCTCACCAACCAGCAAGCAGGTGCAGATCAGGGTCCATTCATATCAGAATTCCCAAAGATAAAAATTCCTCAGGCATGCCTAATTAGCCCCTGTGATTCATGCTACTGTACATGTAGCAAAGAGAGTTTGTTTCCACTATGCATTCAATTGTTATCTTACAGACCAGGCTTGCAGTAAACATCTTTCCCCATCGTCCTAAAGGGCACAGGCATTGGTCAATTTACAGGAAATGTATTGCCTATTCACCAGTGCAGATAATAGGGTGATGGAACACAGATTTGATTTGTTTGTATTGGCTACAGTGAATCCAACACCAGTTGGATTCATGTCACTGATTTGGGCACAGTAACTTGTATCCACCGAAAGACTATTTTGCAATCTTGGAGACAATTGTGAAAGAGCCAGCATAGTGGTTAGAGTAGAGGATGATGACCTGAGAGACCAGGGTTCAAAACCCCACTCAGTCAAGAAGCTCACTGGGTAATTTTGGGCCAGTCAGTCTCCAAGTCCAGAACAAATTTTCAGCAAGTCCAGAATTGTCTATTCTGATTTGTGGGACCTTTTTCATGTGACTCATGTGATCTATCACCAAGCTACAGTCTTCCTTCCACCTAGCAGAGCAATAAAAAGCAGACTTTAAAGGAAAGCTCGTCCACCATTTTCATCTGCTAAGCTTCTTATTGAGGAGCATCTGGGAAAGCTTTGAGGATGCCCCAGAACACCGTTCTGGTCTAACTCAGCTTTCCACAACCAGGTGCCCTACAGATGTTGTGGACTACAAAACAGCTGCGCTGGTCTGTCTCATTGGGAGTTGTAGTCCAAAACACACTGGCAAAGGCTGGTCAAACCTTTGAGTGTGATGTCACAGGACGGTTACAATATAAGGCCATGCATTAGCTGAAGATGTGCTGCAGAACGGTTCTATATGCAGTTCTGGCATTACGAGAACTGTCAATTGTCAAGCAAAATTACTGTTATTCTCCAACACCAGGAATCGTTCAGGACTCTGGAGTTACAGTAATTTGTCTGACAATTTCTGTGCATGCCTCAGGTTAATGTCAGATCTGCTGTTATTGTAAAGAGAAAAATAGCTCTTCTGTAAAAATAATGTATAAACAATAAATGACTCAGTGTTCTACCCGAGCACTTAAAGGAAACTACATTTATTTTGTTCACACACTGGAAGCCTAAAAGTTCACAGGACCGGAGGCAGTTCTCGCCACAATGGAAGTTTTAAAATGGGTTTTCTTTTTCTTTCTTTTTTAAATTAAAAGTGGCATTTTAAGCCCAGTGCCACCCCACTGGCAAAAATAGATGATATTCTTTACAGTAGCAGACTTGGTAAGGGGCAAACACTATTTTTCAATGGACCTCTATCTTCTGTTTCATGACAGTCACTACCTATGTATGTGTGCTTGTTATGTGCACATGTGCGCAAAGCAAGGGTATGCATGGGCAAATTGACACAACTTGTTGCTAGAAGCAGAACTAGATGTTATGCTTGACACAGGGCTCTTGGTGCCCCCCCCCTTTTATGACGATTTCCCTACAAACTAAAAAACTTGCTGTACTAGAAGCTCTGTTGCAAGCCAAACCAGATCTTGTTTCACCTCTTATGGGGGAGTCTGTTCCCTAACCTTCCTGACTTGCTGAGCCCGTAAATCATTGCCTTCTCATTGCATCCCCAGTCCTTAACTCTCTGCTTCCCATCTGCTTCATTTGTTTGTAGCATTGCATCACTATATCTCCATGGGACCCTTTACAGTGGCAGCCCTTTGCAATGCATTTTGTTAGCTTGGAGATGGAGGATAACAGGGATGCCTGGTGCCCAAAAGTTAAGAAATACCCATTTACTTTCCTGGGCATTTGTGCGACATGAATGCCTGGCTTTTAATGGCTATTAGGTGTTCATTTTTGTGTTGGATGGATGGTGGATTTTTCTTTTTTCATGTTTCTGGGTAACGTTTCTAAAATAAAGACCGCAGTATATTTGTATAGTTTAAATTGTTATTTGATTGTATTGTGGTGCAGCTGAGAGCTCCATGTTTGGCTGAGTGTCCCAATCAAACACTCAAAGAGAAAGACAAATTTTGGGGGAAAGGAGCTTTAAAGTATTTGATTTGAATGCTTGAGCCAGTTTGGTGGGAGCCAGTTTGGTGTTGGGAGCCAGTTTGGTGTAGTGGTTAAGAGCGGCAGACTTGTAATCTGGGGAACCGGGTTCGTGTCTGCACTCCTCCACATGCAGCTGCTGGGTGACCTTGGGCTAGTCACACTTCTCTGAAGTCTCTCAGCCCCACTCACCTCACAGAGTGTTTGTTGTGGGGGAGGAAGGGAAAGGAGAATGTTAGCCGCTTTGAGACTCCTTCGGGTAGTAAAAAGCGGGATATCAAATCCAAACTCTTCTTCTTCTTCTTCTTGAAATCCCAAGGGGGAAGCTGATGGGGGGGGCAAGTGACCCACATCTCTTATGCATTTTAGAGCCTCAACATCCAACCTGCTTTACTTGCATATTGTCAACATATGCAACCATGCTAAAAACAAAACTGTCTACCTCCTCCTGCAACGGCTTAGGGAGCTGAGTATGTTTAGCCTGGAGAAGAGAAGGTTAAGGGGTGATATGATAGCCATGTTCAAATATATCAAAGGATGTCATATAGAGGAGGGAGAAAGGTTGTTTTCTGCTGCTCCAGAGAAGCAGACACGGGGCAATGGATTCAAACTACAAGAAAGAAGATTCCACCTAAACATTAGGAAGAACTTCCTGACAGTAAGAGCTGTTCGACAGTGGAATTTGCTGCCAAGGAGTGTGGTGGAGTCTCCTTCTTTGGAGGTCTTTAAGCGGAGGCTTGACAGCCATCTGTCAGGAATGCTTTGATGGTGTTTCCTGCTTGGCAGGGGGTTGAACTGGATGGCCCTTGTGGTCTCTTCCAACTCTAGGATTCTATTATTCTAATGCTTCAGAGTGAAGGTAATCTCTGACTGCTCAACTCCAGTTTACCAAAGATGTCAACAACATTTCTAACCCTCCCATTTAGGCTGCACTGCATCTTCCTGTTCCTATGGTACAGCAATGGTACAGCAATTTCAAGGACCCACAAATAACATCATCTTGCCTCCAGGACTAGTTCCAGAAATGCCAACTTTAATTAAAATGTAGTTGTTGGGAGAAAATACATGCATTTCACACTTTGATGACAAAAAAGCAAAGCAAAATAAAAACCACTTTGGGCATTGTGTACTTTCCAAAGGTTTTGCTAAGGAAAAGAGGCTTCAGAGCCCCCCCCCACTCCAATGATAAGGGGATAAATGTAATAGCAAGAGTAATTGAGATATAGAGAAATATGACTACATAGCAATGCTTGGCTATCATCACAACAACTTTGTGAAGTAGGCTAGGCTGAGGGAAAGGGACTGGCTCAAGGGCAGGCAGTGAGCTTCATGGCTGAATAGGGGTTTGGACTCAAGATCTAATCCAGCACTCTAACTGCATATGATGATGCATGATGAAAACATTAATACCTACTCTGAAAGTTATCCTGCAAAATTGCACAGTTAAAAAGCTGGGGTTTAGGTACAATTAAATAACAAAACACCAGTACTCAAAACTGGAGCTTCTTATTTCAACACTGTGGAGGGATACTGGTTGCTGTACTAATGTAGGCACAAATACTGTACTGGAGCTAAAAGTTACAGGGAACATCAAGGAACGTGCAGGGGAAAGGCAAGCTTAATAGTTCAGGCAAGAGAAGGAGAGGATGCAGAAATGAATGAAAAAGAAGTTGCTGGCATGGGAGAAGTGCAAGATGACTTGGGGGGAATCGTAGATTAAGATATACCTCTACCCCTGCCATCACCCATTATTTCTTATTGTGCCGCTGTCATAGTGCTACATCACAACTGTGGAAGTACAGTGACATACAACTAAACATGTGTGACTACGTTTCCTACAGCCCCACCCCCCAGCATCGTTCAACTATTATTTCCTTCCTTCCCCATCTTACAGAAAGTTCCAGTTACAGGTGGGTAGCCGTGTTGGTCTGCCATAGTCGAAACAAAATAGAAAATTCTTTTCAGTAGCACCTTAGAGACCAACTGTGTTTGTACTTGGTATGAGCTTTCGTGTGCATGCATACTTCCTCAGATATCTGAGGAAGTGTGCATGCACACGAAAGCTCATACCAAGAACAAACACAGTTGGTCTCTAAGGTGCTACTGAAAAGAATTTTCTATTTTGTTACAGAAAGTTATTACTAACTCCAGTCAGTGAGTTTCCAGCTTGGAAATAAAATTGAAGAAAGGAAATAAGATGGCGGAGGAGTTACTCTTGACTTAACTGGGGGTCAAAAGTTGTATCCTACACATGACCCGAATGATCTCCAACTGGCATTTGACCCCTCCACTATCTTTCTGGCCTCCGTCACCAATCTGCAAGCTCCCATTTCCTCCTGCCAGCAAGCACCAGAATCCCATCAGTGTCAGCCCCATACACCACTACCATTTCCCCACAGCCAGTTACCAAAAAGCTGGCACCTGAACTGCCACCTTCAGCCACCACACATTTCCTACCTCAGCCATCCTCCACTATCCAATCACAGCAGCGCAAGTGCCAAACCCCGCCTCCACTCCATGTCCACAGGCCTTAAAGACTGTCATTCCTCCCCCCCCCCTTTCCACATTAGGAAGAACTTCCTGACAGTAAGAGCTGTTCGACAGTGGAATTTGCTGCCAAGGAGTGTGGTGGAGTCTCCTTCTTTGGAGGTCTTTAAGCAGAGGCCTGACAGCCATCTGTCAGGAATGCTTTGATGGTGTTTCCTGCTTGGCAGGGGGTTGGACTGGATGGCCCTTGTGGTCTCTTCCAACCTATGATTTTATGAAATGTGGAGGAAGAAGCATCACATGGCACCACATCTAAAAAGCAACCAGAAATAAAAATCCCTTCTTCGAGGGGGGGAAATGCCAGGCACTCATGCTCTTAAAATCACCTTAAGGATGCCATTATTTCAATAGGAGACAAAATGGAAAGTGAGACAGAGCTACAGATGAGCTCCTTCTGTATTCAGTTGCATCAGTTGGTTCTTCTAATGTTGTAATCCAGGAATGTCCAACGGGTCGACCGTGATTGACAGGTCGTCCCCCAGTTGTTAGAAGTTGATCACGGTCAATCACGGGCTCATTTTTGTCCGCGGGTGAAAAGGAACATTTGGCCCTGCCCCCTCCCTCTTTCCTTTATCTGTGAACGATTTCAAGAATGGAAGACGGAGTTTCCGCTGGTGGGTTGAATTATTGTTTATAGACTTTTGTTGCTGCCCCCCAAAAGCAACAGAGGTATTTGCTGTGTCCCCCTAAGAAAAGCTCAACAAGTTTGACTTGACCACGTCAAAAAAGAGTTCAGCCGTTTCGACTTGCTCCCCCTAAAACAGCTTGACAATTTAGACTTGCCTCCCTATAAAAAGGTCAACAACCTTACTTGCACCTCTAAAAAAGGTCAACAACTTAGACATGGCTCCCTAAAAAGTTTGACCTGCACCCCTAAAAAATGGGTAGACCACTTCCAGTTTTTTATTCTGTGAGTTGATCGCAGTCTCTTGGGAGTTGGACTTCCTTGTTGTAATCAATAACTTCTGTGATCCATAAAACAATTGTCTTCATTAGCAGAAAGGGTGTGATTCAGTTGGGAGTATGGGGACCAATATACCTGCCGGGCTGGCTTACTAATTATGAGAATTATACATGGGTTTCATAGGTTGTGTTGCCATCTGTTGTGAATGCTTTAGTTGAGAATCCTGCATTGCAGGGGGTGGGCTAGATGCCCTTTGGGATTCAACTTTACAATTCTATTGTTTCCTGGGAATTTGGTGGTACGGGTTTGGGTGTTTTTCTGCAGGAATCTATAAGTGAAAGGTCATCTGTGGGACAAGGTGTGGTTTGTTTGTTGAATGACCCATGGCTATATTCAAACCAGGCTAATATCTCATTAAATTATCACTCATACTCCCCTTGATACTAGCATGTATTTGCTTTGTTTTGAGGAGGATTAAGCTTTTTAATAAGGCAATACTTTTAGAAGACATCTGAAAGCAGCCTTGTTTAGGGAAGTTTTTTAATGTTTGATGTTCTATCATGGTTTTAACATTCTGTTGGGAATCGCCCAGAGTGGCTTGGGAAACCCAGCCAGATGAGCAGGGTTTAAATAATACATCATTATCATTATCGCTGTCATCATCATCATCAGTATGCTATCTACTTGAATATTTGACTAGCAGGTTGGGCGATCTGATTCACTATAAAGCTGCTTGATATGTTCCATGACTAGGAAAAGCAAAACAAATCTTGCAACACCATGAAGATCTTAATTTATGCAGGTCGCAGAATTTAGATCCTTCTAGGAGCAGAATTCCTCAGGATACACAGGCATAAGCTACACATGCTATCCAAGTTGGTGTCCAGCATTGGGACCTACCTGTTGATGCTTTCCCTGGAGAAGTAGACTGCATATGTCTGAATGTTCCCTTTTGCCTCCGCAGGTGGGCGCCAGCTGAGACGGACAAATCGACTGGAGACCAAAACAGGGACCACATCTCGGGGAGCAGAGGGGAGGATACTGGAACTTGGGATAGCTAAAGAAGGGGAAGGAGAGGAATCCGTCAGAGAGGTTGGTGGTGCAGGGGTTTCGGGGCTAGTGGGAAGAAGTGTAGCAGGCACAACTAACATTTTTGAAAACAGAAGGACCAAGTGGATCAGGTGTGATTCAGATGAATGGAGGAACAAAAAGAGAAAAGAAAAAGAGAACTAACAGTAAAACCACTCTTTAAAATTCAGTTCCTTTCTTTTATAAATAAAAAAACATCAAGGAGACATAATTTTGTAACAGAAACACCAAACACCTTGGCTTCCCCAGCTTAAGGGTGTTGTCCTAAGGAGGGAGTCCCACTAAATTCAATGGGGCTTTCTCTCAGGTAAGTGGGGCTAGAATTACAGTTTAAGCTACCCCCTTTTTCACAGAGCTCACATTCCTACAGAGAGTTCAGCAAAATTATTAACTGGGCTTCAGTAACACTGGCTGCGCACACATTACTGGCTTAAAACACAACTAGATTGCTCTTTTTCTCAATTAGGATCATAGCTATTTGGGGGGGGGGAGAGATGCATCAAAATACAGTATTTCATAAGAAACAACAGGATGGATATGGACTGCAGCATGCTCACATGTGTACGCTGCTTCTCAAACCAAGGGTGGGAATGCACTGCATGCCAAGTAAGCAGGAGTGTGTACACAGCCTCTGTGCTGGATTTTGACCAGAATCTAAGATCAGGGGCATTGTTAGAAGGTGCCTCAAGGGGTCTGAGCCAGGGGTCTTTTGCAGTGGGCCATTAATCTCCTTCCAGTTTTACCGCTTTCTTTAAATAAAACAAAAACTTACTTTATTTCTGCTTATAGGGCAGCTGTGTACACTGGAATGCACAGTGCTGAGGGGATCTCAGCCACCCACCATTTTGATTTCCCAACAACAACTATAGATTTAAATTTGCACGTGCAAACATTATGCAAATTTGTGCCATGGGCTTGTGCCTTGAGTCCTTAGGTGTCTAGAAACACCTGTTCCCAAAAGACTGTTCTCTGCAACACACAATGATACACGTGGAATACCATGGGCATAAGGCCCAAATACTGGATTCCTGAGAATCCTAGGATTATTAGGCATACAAGCCTAGAAACTTCTCAGGTCATCCTCAGGTCTCCCTGATGCCACCATTAATAACTAGATGATTAAAAAGAAAATTTTCATCAGCTTTTCTGAGTATGTCAAAGGCCCAATGAAGGTAGCCGTTGCAATTTTGTATAACCATGAACTAGTATCAGCAAACCACATAATATAAGCACAACACAATACGGAAAGCAACCACAATGCAAAGAGACAAGAATTAAAATCAGAACTTGCAAACAAATGATTAAGACATTAGAAATTAGACATTAGACATTAAGTTGAGAATCAGTCTTAGGGTACCAGACGGAGGATTTCTGTACAGCTGCACCATATGTGCAGACACTAAAGACCTGGACACCCTCAACTTCACAGGGGACGGATAGTTCAGAAAATGAGGGGCTGAGGATTCAACAGAAGGATTCAACAACTAATCCCCTGCTGACACAATCACACAGGCAGAGGTTACTCTCTGATGTTAAAGAACTACAAGGGACTTGCCAAAGGTCAGAGGTGGGGAAGCTTTTGTGTCCCAATGGCGGCATTCCCTCCTGGAAAAGCTTTTGGAGGCCACACACCAATGGTGGGCAAAGCATTGGACAAACCTGGAAGGAACAATGGATGTGACAGAATGCTACACTGCAGCCATAGAGCATCAAAAGTCTTCTATGCACAGGCATATCTATCCAGGCAACCAATGGGCACCATCACTGTTCAAGGACACATTCCAACCTGATAAAAGCACTTCAGCAAGGCTGCTGTGGGGTATAGTCCCAAGGGCCACACAGAAAGGTCTTCAGGGCCACGTTTGTTCCCCAGTTCTGAGGTTCCCCATCCCTGCCATAGGCGATCAAATCTACTGCTACAAAAAATTCAGTCATTGCTCTGGCAGGGCATACTGATACCTGACCTATGTTGGGTCTTCCCAGACTTGGGTTGGCTGTGCCACAGGGGCAGGCAGATGAGGAGCTGACCTTTTAAATGTTCCTACAGTGCCCTGGAGTGATACTACATTAGACAGTGTGGGAATGTGAAAATGGTGGATGGGTGCAAGCCCATCTTCTACAGATCGCAGCAATGCTGCTGTTACTGCTTCTCATCATTACCAATAAACTAGCCAAGTTGGAGGGTCTACCAGTGTCAAATTTGGCCCTCTTGCAGTAGCTCAGTGGCAGAGCGTCTGTTCTGCCTGCAGAAGTATCCAGGTTCAATCATTGGCATTTTCAGGTAGGGCTAGGCTTGGGCTGTTTGGAAACCTGGAGAGCTGCTGCCAGTCTGGACCAATGGTCTGACTCAGTATAAGGCAGCTTTCTGTGTTGCTACTGTGCAAGGGCATTTTGCCAGCAGGGACCCCACATCTCATGCTGATGTTGGTGTGAATCCAGCTTCCTTTGGATTCAAAATCCAGCCTACATCCTTGGCGATGCCCTTTCTGATGTATACCTGAGCAACAGCTAAATCAACTCAACCAAACTTCATCAGTAGCAATGTGATGCCTTGCTTAACTCACCAACCAGCCAACAACATGCTTTACTATGCAGCTGTCTGCATGTATTGAAATAAGTCCACTGAGCTCAGTCGAGCTTATTACCAGGTAAGCTTGTGAAAGATTGCAGCCTTAAATAAAAGGATTTAAATTTGCTCTTTTGGAATCAGGCTGAAATGCTATTGGCTGTTCTAAGTGCTCCAGATATCAGTAATGAACCTGAGTTCAGAAGCCATTTCATGCATCTCCACCTCCTATCCTCTTGCAATTCTGCAAACAGTGATGTGCTTACAACATAACATTTTTTGCTATTACTGGTGAAGGGAAAGCCCATACCTCTTTCACCTTTGCAAGCTGCTAGCCGGATGGCAGTGAATAGTAAACATGTTTTTTACACTCAGAGTACAATACAAAAAGAGACAAGTACAGCAACAACCATTTTTTATATTTCTCAATAGGTTCCTTCTAAATCAATGAAAGTTTTTTACAAGCATGCTCAATCATTTCATTCCTCTTCCTTTTTTTTCCTAAACCAGGGATATTTGCCTTTCATAATAGATTGTACAAATCTGCAGACAATGGACACTCCCTTAACGCTTTGTCCTTGCACAGTCATTTAAACATGTGCCAGAATACTTTTGCCCAGGAATTAATGGCTGAACAAGGTGGAAATGAATCTAACAGCCAGGTCCATTACTGTTAATTATCTCTACAGCCATTTCCAATGTGCAAAGCACTTTACAGCTTACAGCTCATTTATCCTCACAGGAATCTTGCAAGACTTGCCCAAGCCCACACAGCTACCTTTGTCAGTCAGCAAGGATCGAAACCAGAGTCACTCCATTTCTGTGCTCAGTCTTAGGATCCTAGTGTTGTGCCAAATATTTCTCATGAATCCCCCGCCCCCAAGCATTCTCCATCAATTAATGAGGAAAAAAATGCACCTGAAAATTAACAAAAGAGGCAAAATGAGGGGGTTTGATGCATTTGCCTCATTTTTTAAGTGCTGAAGGAGGAATTTGTGAAATGTTATTTTGTTCAATCTTCAAATCATCTGGCATGGAGGGGGAAGGGAGACATGGAAGTTGCCAATTATCAACCACTGAGATGAGTTCCATGGCTGGTGCCATTTGCAGATCCAGAGGCAAGTCTCATGATGCCCCTTTGCCTCTGTTATGTACTGAGTTGAATAGGATCCAAAATGCAGCAGTCTGATTGGTCCTAGAACAATAGGATTGAGATTGCAGCAGTCTGACTGGTCCCAGAACAATAGGATTGAGATTGCAGCAGTCTGATTGGTCCCAGAACAATAGGATTGAGATTGCAGCAGTCTGATTGGTCCTCAGGAACCACCCAATCCAGCTCCAGGTGGAAGTGAATCTGCAACCTGATTGGCATACAGGAGTATCCCGGAATTAGCCAATCACGTGGGGCCCATTGTGTAAATAGTGTATATAAAGCAAACATTTTGGGGGGACTGCATTCCTCATTACTATGAGCTGAATAAAGAGCATGAAATTCACACGCGACTCCGAGTATATTTCAGCCTCTTTTGGGGCAAAAGAGTCCTGGAAATGGTACTTTGGCGAAGGATCTAAGGATGAGGTTGGACGTGGGTGGAACATAGGAAGCTGCCTCACATTGGGGTTAGACCCCAAGTCCGTGAAGACCTGCTGAAACCCTGGATAGCCATTGACAATCAATACAGGCAATAGATGGACCAGTGGGCAGACTCAGTTCAAAGTGGCCCCCTACATTGCTTTCTGCTGCTCCAGAGGGATTGCCAGAAGGGACATTCTGATCAAACATTAGGAAGAAGTTTCAGTGAAAGCTGTTTAATAGATTGGACTCCCTCAGAAGATGGTGAACTTTCTTTCACTGGAGTATTTTAAGCGGTGGTTGGATGGTCATCTGTCAGAAATTCTTTAGGTGTGATTCATGTATTGCAGTGGGTTGGATGAGATTACTATGGCGGCCCCTTCCAACTCTCTACAATTCTACGATTCCTATGCTCTGAAGTTCATTGACCATTCTAGGACAGCCAGAGGTAGATAACTGGTTCTTTCTGTTTTGTTTCATTTTGTTTTGTATACAAACCCAGAAAGCGCAGAAGAGCAAAGTTGAGCCATTCTGACTCAGATTAGATCTCTTGACTGATCTAATATGCCAGTACAAGAACAAAACAGCCAACAGCAAGTATATAAACACACAATGGCAGCAGAGCAGAGCTTCTCATCAGGTCATAATAGGGGCATCGCTCCCTCTCATAAGGCCTGTTATTAGAGGCTAAGGGAACCCATATATTCCTAATAAGCCATTAGTGCTGCTAAGAGAGCATTGTAATAACAGACATCTGGCCTTTTGCTCAGAGACCCAAGTACACAACCCATCAAGACGATACTTAAACAAGGCCAGCAATTTCCCTTATGGACATTTATCTATATCTCATTGACATAATGTGATTGCTAAGAAAAAGCAATGGAGTTGGTGGAAAGCTAAATAACTTCTCTTAAACATCAACCGCAGCTATCGGATCAGGGCCTGCTTGCATGAACATTTATTGGGGTGGGGGGCTAGGTGCAGTGGCGGAGCTTCATGCTCCGGCACCGGGGGTGGGAAGCAGGTGGGGCTGGGGCTGGGCGCATTCTGGGGGCATGACACACCACCCACAGGGGCGTGGTGTGCATTCTGGGGGCGGGGCACGCGTTCTGGAGGCGGGGCTTGCAGTGTGGGTGGGGGGCAGCTGAAATGGAACCCTACCGGGTTCGCGCTGCCCGGGGTGCCCCGCTCCCTACGCCCCGCCCTTCCTATGCCAGTGGCTGGGTGGTAAGCATCCATGTCAGGGCAGCCATAAGAAAAGAGAGAGCTGCTTTCTCACACCACAACTTGAAAGTAAAGTAATTAAGTTGTCCATGGGGAAAAGAATGGATGACCCAGAGAGAAAGGAGTCCCCATATATTTAAAGCACTGTGATACCACTTTAAACAGTTGTAGGTTCCCCCAAAGTATTCTGAGAGTTACAATTTGTTAAGGGTACTGAGAGTTAGGAAACAGTTCTTCCCCTAACAGAGCTACAATTCCAAAGTTCCCTGGGGACGGGGAGAGGCTTAAACCACTCTGGAAACTTGTCCAGAGAGCACCCTTTAAAAACTACAGCTACCATAATTCTTTGCAGGAAGCCATGACTATTTAAAGTAGTACCATAGGGCTTTAAATGTATGGTTGCTCCAGCCATTCAAGTTTCTGGGAGTCACAAGTGTAGGCAAATTGTTTTGAGACTACAATTCCCATCATCCCTGACCACTGGTCCTGCTAGCTAGGGGTCATGGGAGTTGTAGGCCAAAAACATCTGGAGGGCTGAGTTTGAAGAAGCCTGCTCTTGAGGTTATTAATAGCATGCATTTGGAAGCAAATGGGATGAATAAAAACTGACTCTTCCTGAAATAAAATTTGTCCAGTCCAAAAATATGGTTCAAAAGCCTTACTTCAAAACTTAACTCCAAAACAAACTTAAAACAAGTTGCATTCAGATAGATGCATAATATCATATGCTGATCTCAGCACAGGCAAAATATCTTAGAATATCTTCAATCCGGAGCTAAACAACCTACTTTAGCCTTGGGCTGTTTTCCTGGAGAGAGATTAGCAACATCCTTTCTCTTCAGTGGCTTCAGAATAAAGAACTAACACACCGAAAATGGAGCACACGCATAGATCTGTAATTGTATCCTTTTCATATGGTTTAAGTTAAACAGCTTGCAAGTGAGGCACAGTCCTGTTGGCATCTGTCTGTCTCGAGAGACAATGGATGCAGCCCTACTGAATCATTAACTGTTAAGCTCTCTGCAACTCTTGTTTAGCTTCAATGGAAATTTCCATGCCATGCTACACAGTATACATGCAGACACATACAGAGTTATTTTCCATTTCAATGTACAATTAAGCAATTATACCTAAAAAATCTCAGCCACCTGTGCTCAGCTAACATGGGAATGTTAAGGAAGACAATCCTGTACGGCTCAAACCTCCACCAATTTCCTGGATCAAGGAGCAAAAACTCAGGTCCTGGCTCCCATTTCAGCCTGCAGTGGGCTCTTACATACCTCTGGATCACAGAGAGCCTGAACAAGCCTAGACATTTCAGCAATGACATTTGATGCATGCCACAAAAGAAGTGCACACAGGTAATGCCCGGAGTTCAGCCTGATGCAAGATAACAACCTTATCTCTCCATCTTTGGATGTAGCATTAAGTGATCACAACACCTGCTGGGGAATCTCAGCCACTTCGTTTGATATGTTCTGCTTGCAAAAGGCAACTTTTTCATGTTTGATGGGAGGAAACGGGATGTATTTTTTTTTTCCATCATAAGCATTTTTTTTTCTGGATTCCATTAGCAAATTGCTGCTAATACAAGTGCACAACAGAAGGAGGGGTGGCAGGTGAGGATACAGAACTGCTGGCAGAGCTGAGCTGAGCTGAGGAAGCTCAAAAGAGCATCTGGCCACCCTATCTCTGGCTTGAGCCCCAAGCTAATGGTCTCTCGCTTTCATGAGCACAGACAAATTAAAAGGGAATGGAGGAGGGAACTGCCAATGCTACAAACCAATTAGCTCTGTACAAACTGTGCGTGATCAAAGTGCCCACTAACAACATGCATATCCTAGAATGTATGAACTTACGCAGAGTAAGCCTGCAAAAAAATTCACAGATCTCCTCCTCCCAACATCACAGCATCCATTCTGTTAGTTTTGGCATGCACCATCTGAGGAAACAGAGCGAATCTAAACTTAGAAGCCCAAACAAAGCCCTCTTCCAGCTCCAGTGCACCAAGACCTTTTAACATCTGCCTTATGTCAAATCAGATCATCCTAGCCCATCTAGTCCAGCTACTGACCACTCAGGATGCGTACAGCTCTCTCTTAGGTTAGGTGTCTCCCTGCCCTCGGCTTTCCCTGTAACCAGAGATCTTTACCACTGAATACGCCATGGACTGAACCTGGGATTTTGTGTATGCAAAGTGCGTGTTTTGCCACCGACTCATCAGTCTTCCCTTCACAAAATCAATAACCATTTAGTGTGGTGTAATGTCCTGATTAGACATGCAAGCAGGGAAGTTCCCGGTTTGAATATCAGCCACAAACTCACTAGGCAAGCCAGCACAGGCTCAGCCACATGACAATTCTGGTGCATGCAAGTATGTCACAGTGATTGTTTCGCAGCATGATGCAGATGAAAATGGGGACACTTGTGTTCATGTTAAACTTTCTCTTCTCTTGAAAAGGATCATTCAAGGAACTTTCAAACAGTTGCTGTTTTCAGGCATGATTCAATTATGTACTGGCATACTCAGGTCATGCACCAGAAGTTGATTTGGAGGTCATGTGCAACAAACCCGCTTTCCCAAAAGTTTGGACTTTTTGCAATAAGGAAAGTGACGAGGAACTGCACTGCAAAGTGACAAATAGTAACTGCTTAATGTAACATCATCTAACCTCCTCATGAACAAATCAGGGTGAATTCTCAAAAAGCAGGTAACCTGGAAGGTCAGTTCAGACACACTGTCACCTCTGCTCCTGGGCAATGTTGGTGGGTCTGGAGTGAGGTGATGAAACCAGTCAATGTGCAATGGTCCTTTCAAACCAGTGGCCTCTTCAAGTGGAGGATCTTCCACCCCACCCATCTGGCTGAGTTTCCCCAACCACTCTGGGCGGCTTCCAACAGAATGTTAAAATACAATAATCTATTAAACATTTAAAGCTTCCCTAAACAGGGCTGCTTTCAGATGTCTCCTAAAAGTCTGGTTGTTGGTTTTCTCTTTGACATTTGGTGGGAGGGTGTCCATGTGGTCAGTGTGCGGGGAAATAACTGGTGAAAACCAATTAATGTTTAAGCTCCACATCAGTGGGGAACTACAAAGGAAACACAGCTGATCACCTGATTTCAAAAAGTGCACAGTGTTTGACTCAATCTCTAGTCAAAAAAGCCCCCAGCAGTTGTGAAGTGTGGGGAATACAGGTTCTTAGACCTTCAAATGCTCCATTATTAAGTGCTGACCATGTGCTCCCCTGCCTCTACCCCTCTCAGAGTGAATAGACCATGACCTTGAGTAAGTTTAAATGCTTTCCTTACATTAATCAGAGGTCTCACTCATGCATCTCAATGCCACAGCAAAGATAACATAGGTCGAAACATTTCTTGGGTGCAAAAATACAAAAGGATGTCTTCAAACATAAAGTTTGGGTTAGGGAGCTCCAGTCTCATGCCTGTGGTCAGTTACATGGTTCAAAGAGAAGAGGGAGAGAGCAGTAGGAAACAAACTATACTTCTTCCTTCCCTGAAGGTGAGGCATGGGGGTGTGAACTAGCTGTGCCTTCTCTGGAAATTTATAGCTCTGTGGCCCTTAACTCCTTACTTACTAAGCAATTATGCAAAGTTCTGTTTAGCTGCATAAAATCTCCCATAGTCAGGATGGTCACTGGTCTCCACTAATACTCCTGAGACTGTTACCTGGAGATCAGTGAGATGGCCCTAGTTTTCCTCTGAGGTCTTGTGCAGTTCATGGCTGATCCTGACAGAAAGTTGGTGGGGTAGACCACATGGGGGGGGGAAGAGATTGTTTTAGTGGACCTTTTGCCACAGCACATTCAATTGCCTCTCTCAGGACCCAATCCACATTACCTCACAGAAAGAGAGAGGTGATGTTCCTTTGCTGAAGTCTTTTTACTGTTTGCTTGTCTGCTGACATGGAGAGTGGAAGTGAATCACCAGCAACAGGAGCAGCAGACTCAGGAGGGTACAGGGAATGGCAGCATGTCCTCTATTGGAAGCACAGGCTTAATCCTTGATCCTTGACACTGTCCCTAGTTCCATAGCTCAGTGGTAGAACATTTGCTTTGAATGCAGAAGGTTCCAGGTTCAATTTATGGTGTTTACAGATAGGACTTTGCATGTCCTCTGAAAACTTGGAGAACCCATCAGTATGAAGAGCTAGATGAACCAATATTGAGCTAGGTGGACCAATGACTTGGTATAAGGTACCCTTCTAACTCCTATCTCTGGTCCTCCTAAATCAGGCATGGATAAACTTGGCCCTCCAGATGTTTTGAGACTACAATTCCCATCATCCCTGTTCACTGTTCCTGTTAGCTAGGGATGATGGGAGTTTTAGTCCCAAAACATTTGGAGGGCCAAGTTTGGCCATGCCTGTCCTAAATGGAAGGACTAGCTTCCAGCAGGCGATATTAAGCAAGCTATCCCTGTAAGCTGTAAATAGGATGTTGGCCTGTTGTTTGGGGAGCTCATTGAGAAAATATATAGGTACATTTCTGAGTGAAAGAATGAAGCTGTGCCTGCAATTTTAATTTAAAATACAGTGTAGCCATGTCTGGAAGAAAGTGGCCTAAGGGCGGCTTCACATGAGACTAATGCGGTACATTTGCTGCCTAGGACTCTTATGTTATATTCATTTTCATTCGTCCTGGTAGTGAAAACTCCAAACAAGTTCCAGAAGCTTACATTTTGTTTGCAACAGATCATGACCAGCATGTCTCTTTGTTGCTGTGCCAAAATCTCTGGCAAGTGTCTCTGTCCCCTTTCATTTTCAAAAACCCAGGCACGAGCGAAAAAATTGCCAGTAAGGCTGTAAAGTTTAAACAGAAAGCTCATTGGCCCGCAAATGGCACTTGTGCTCTAAATCCATTATGTGTAAGCAAGCAAAAAAGAAGTAACTCCTTGCAATGATTAATTAAAGTAATAAAAACTCATTATGTGATCATAAATTGTGGGTTTGCTTCGACCGCTATCTCGTTTCCTATCACTTTAGGTAGGAAAAAAAGTTAATTTTCTAGAGTTTGGGAAATAATGATGTGTTGCCAAAAGCTATTTTAAAGTAAAACTTCTGCCATCCCCACCGAAAGAAAATCTCTCTCTCTCTCTCTCTCTCTCTGTGTGTGTGTGTACACACACACACACACACACACACACAAATTTTAAGAAAATGCACAATGGACTTAACATACATTAACATTGATAGTCACTGCAAAATATAAGAAGGTGGGTTACACTATACAACTTCAGACTTAAAGTTATATGAAAAGACCATAACTCAATGGCAGAACATCTGCCTTCCATGCAGTGTTAGGGAAAGTGAAAAAAGGGTTAATTCTCCACGAGTCAGCAGAAATGTCACACACAGACCCGCAGCTGCAGGCATCTTGTGACTTTCTTATCTGAGTTGCTAGGCAAGTTTAGCATGTAGCACTTATGTACAGTGAAACCTTGGTTCCCAAACACCTCTGTTTCGGAACATTTTGGCTCCCGAATGCTGAAAACCCAAAAGTAACTGCTCCGGTTTTTGAACAATTTTCGGAAGCTGAACGGTCTTCCGGAACAGATTACGTTTGAACACCAAGGTTCCACTGTATAGGACTTGGGTTACAGCATTCATTGTTGGGGGTTATTAGAGACTGTTGAAGAAATCTATGGATCTGTGGAAATGTGGGAAACTTTGAGATCTTCTGAGGGAAGCTGAATAACTTGCAAGATTTCTGGACTCGGAGAACTCTGGCAGTTGCAGAACTTTGTTAGCAACTGAATTTTTGAACTTGTCTTGTGGACTTTGTCACAGTAAGGACTTTGTAAGCAAAGAACCCTCTCTGGGCTCAGAGAGTGAAGATGTGCACATAGTGTTTGTGTATGTCACATAAAAGCTACCTTGAGTACACAGTTGTTTCCTGTGGTGAGCTTCACCCAGGGGTGGGCAACCTAAGGCCTGTGGGCCAGATGCGGCCCAATCGCCTTCTCAATCTGGCCCACGGACGGCCCAGGAATCAGCATGTTTTTACATGAGTAGAATGTGTCATTTTATTTAAAATGCATCTCTGGGTTATTTGTGGGGCATAGGAATTTGTTCACCCCCATAGATATAGATATAGATATAGATATAGATATAGATATAGATATAGATATAGTCTGGCCCACCACATGGTCTGAGGGACGGTGGACCAGCCCACGGCTGAAAAAGGTTGCTGACCCCTTGCTTAACCACTTGAATCAACTTCCACGGCACATATGCAACACCCAACATGCAGAAGGGTCCCAGGTTCACTCCTCAGGCATCTCCAGGTATGATTCAGAAGGACTTCTGCCTGAAACCCTGAGACCTGATGCTACTCAGTGTGGACAATACTGAGCTAGACTGATCAATGGTCAAGTCAGTATAAGGCAGCTTGCTATGTTCCTTGCTATGAATAACATGCCTTATTTAAGTTGGTTGGTATTTCTGATTCCCTTTAGACAAAATTCCATGGTGATCCTACATTGTCCTGAGTTCCGGCTGCAAAATCACATACAGGTGAAACTTGAAAAATTAGAATATCGTGGAAAAGTCCATTTATGTAAGCAATTGTTTTCATTAGCTACTGGAGTTTAATATATGAGATGGACTCATGACATGCAAAATGAGATATGTCAAGCCTTTATTTGTTATAATTGTGATGATTGTGGCGTACAGCTGATGAAAACCCCAAAGTTGAAATTGTTAATTTGGGGTTCTCATCAGCTGTACGCCATAATCATCACAATTATAACAAATAAAGGCTTGACATATCTTGCTTTGCATGTCATGAGTCTATCTCATATATTAGTTTCACCTTTTAAGTTGAATTACTGAAAGAAATGAACCTTTCCACGATATTCTAATTTTTCGAGTTTCACCTGTATGCACCCTATATTGTGTTACTTATATTAGGCCAGGGGTGGAGAACCTGTGGCCCTCTAGATATTGTTGGATTCCAAATCCCATCAGTCTCAGCCAGTATGTTCAATGGTCAGGAATGATGGGAGTTGTCGTCTAACATTTGGAGGGGCCACATATCCCCTGTTTCTGTATTTGGCAGCAATTTGGAATTCCTGTCAAGTTTTGTTCTTTAAAAAAAGGGGGGGGGGAGTATTATTTCACTTCTCTACTTCATTGGACGGGCAAATTGTTGCTCATGTTTGTGAGAAAAATCAATTGGAAATACAGCCATAATGGCCGCTTTCATTTATGCGCCGAACAGGTCTCAGTAATTAACTGACACCAAACACTAGGAAATCAATTGGCAAAAATAACAGTGATCAGGCCTTCAGACGCAGAGTCACCCTATTATTGCCTCAATCAAGGGCTGCTGGGGCAGTGTTCACTTCATAGCTCAGGTGACACCTGTCATAAGCAATTAGTCAACTAGAAAGATGTGGGTTATGTGAGAGAAGGAACAATAGCTTGGAGATTTCAAAGAAATTCAATCACCCACAAATGGTCTCTTAGGAAACAGAGGTCAGTTAATCTAGTCAGGCATTTTAGGTTCACAGAATAAGAGTCGCCTGCATTTTATTATTATTTATTATACTAAAAATGAATACTAAACTAATAATTTTTAACTCCATAGATAGGGTTGCCATATTTTGAAGAGCAAAAACTAGGACGCTATGATGGCCATTCAAAGCAAATAAATGCAGTTTGTCTCAAATGCTACCCCTGAAAAGGAGAACATGTCCTGGAAAAAGAGGACACATGGCAACCCAGCATAGAAACACAGAAACCTGTCTTACTTTTGGTTAGACCACTGGTCTATCTAGCTCAATGTTGTCTACACCAGCTGACAGCGGCTCTCCAGGGGTTCAGGTAGGAGTCTTTCCCAGCCCTACCTGGTGATGCTGGATCAGGCCAATGGCCCATCTAGTCCAGCATCCTGCTCTCACAGTGGCCATCCAGATACCTATGGGAATTGCACAAGCAAGACTTAAGTGCATCAACACTCCCCTCTCCTGCAGTTTCCAGCAACTGCCATGCCTCTGACAGTGGACATAGAACATAGAACATAAAACCTCTTTTTAAGCCTGTTATTACTACAGTAATAATCTCTGTGACGGGGTGAGCTCCCGTTGCTCGGTCCCTGCTCCTGCCCACCTAGTGGTTCAAAAGCATGTCAAGTGCAAGTAGATAAATAGGTACGCTCCGGCGGGAAGGTAAATGGCGTTTCCATGCGCTGCTCTGGTTCGCCAGAAGCGGCTTAGTCATGCTGGCCACATGACCTGGAAGCTGTCTGTGGACGAAACGCTGGCTCCCTTGGCCTATAGAGCCAGATGAGCACCACAACCCCAGAGTAGTCCACGACTGGACCTAATGTTCAGGGGTACCTTTACCTTTATTACTACAGTAATAGCACCATCAGGGGCAGATTTAGGGCAGTGTGACCATTTGGGGGATGCCACAACTATGATTTACAATGGAGTGAGAGAGGTGGAGGGGCCTTGAATTTTGGCATCACACAGGAATTTGAGACCCCAAGATCTGCCACAGGTAGCATATTACTTTTCTGGCATTCATGCACCACTTAAAACCAGCGTGGTGGTGTTGGCATCCATCTGTCTTGAGAGACAATGGAGTGCGCCTGTGGAGATGAAGTCAAACTGCTGTGTTAGCAGCACCAAAGTGGCCTGTCTCTTCAGGGTGCAAGCCTGGGCAGTTTGCATGGAGGTCCTGGGCTGCCCAGACAACAAGACCCCTCTCTCAGCCTCACTGGAAGAGAGCAAAGCAATACATTTGGCACCAGCTTGGTTGCAGGAGTTGCTAGAAGGAGGAACACAAGGCACCCATCCAACTCTCTTAGGGTTTACTCCTTAGCTCCCCCCCCCCTCGAAATATGTCCTGCAAGGCAGCAGTTATGTATTTTTCCTCAGGGAATGAGTATAGGCACAAGGCAGTGGAGGTTTAGGATGAGAGTGAATTAAGAGTTAGGTTTGGGTTGGAGAGACTTGGGTTTACTCTCCACCCTCCTTACCCATTAAACTTACTGGGTGACCTCATTGCCAGTCAGCATCTCTCAGACTAACCGGCTTCACAGGGTTGTGGTGAGGACAGAATGAGGGAGACCATATACACTACTGTGAAGTTTTACCCATCTCCTCTAATTCTCTCTTAAAAGCATATAAAGTTAGAGGCCCCCGTTACATTTTGTAGCAATATATTCCACAAATGAATTGCATATTGGACAAAGAACTCTGGTGTCTAATTCCCACCAATTCCATGGTGTAAGTCCACATTATATAGAATTATAGGAAAAGGAAACATCTTGATTGGACTCACAGGGGAAACGAATTGGGGGGCGGGCTCTAATGGAGACCTCAAACCCTAGCAAATGCGTGTGTCTTTTCAATGAGGTCTGCCTTGTTCATCAGAAACCACAGACATATGTCTAGAGGGATGCAGACTCTATTTGCTCACCCAACGTCTTGCAAAATGGAACTATTTGCATCCCTGAAGGTAGCTATACAGTTTTTAATGAACACAGCAGTTTCCAGTAATCCAAATGAGAGCCTGTGAGGAATATACATAATTAACATATGTGAATAATTAATGCCAGCAACAGGGGGAAGCAGAGAAGATTTAAAACAAATAAACAAAGAGAGAGAATTAGCATAAGTAGAAATAGCGTAGGTATCTGTATTGTTGTGTGTATGTGACTGTGTATGCATAGAGAGGCAGAAAACAGATGTATAGACGGACAGATGGAGCAGGGCTCATAGCAGATTTAGGGTATATGGTTCAGATCTCAAGACAGAGGGTTGCTTCTAACATTGCACAAATGATGTTCCGCTCATGTAATGGTACTTCTCTTTCCTTTCCTCTCACCTGTTGTCCTCCAAATCTTGGGAGGGTCCCCCAACCAAATTCTGAGGGTTCATGGAGGTTGCAGTAAAGCAGAATGGAGGAGGTATTCCATTCTTCAAGTGGAAGTCTGTTACATGAGCAGAATAGCAAAATCAGTGTTTGATGCAACCCAGAGTTGGAGATAGGGTAAACCTTGTCCTCCTCTTCCTCCTCAACACCTATTGCCAATTCTCTAGTCAGAATCAGATACCTCCAACAGCAGAAATCTTATCAAAGAACTCTCGTGGAACCATGCCATGGCTATTTGAGCCCTAAGTAATCTTTGTGTGCTCTACAAGACACATTTCTTCTCCAGGAAATATCTCAAATTTTGGTTTCTGCTCAGTTGTGACAACAGAAAATTTTGGCTTCTCTTCCCCTTGAACTGTTCACCATTTCAGCTAGCAATTATCAGGACTCTGTAGCTAAGAACTGTGTTTGACTTTTCCTCCTCGGTTCCCAGTTCTTTTCCTTCTGTGTCTTTAAGATTGTAAGACCAAAGGCATGGGCTGTCTTAATGCTGAGCTTTTAAAGTCACTCTAGAAGGCTTTTTCCCCTTCCCCCCTTTTTCTGAAGAGTAAAAATGCCCCAGATACATAAAAAAAACAGATGAAATGTGCTGATTTGCTACATGTTAGCTGATTCTACCTTAACTCAACCAGCAGGATAGGATTGAATTCAGCACCCCTTATTCTCAATTCTGCGATCAATTCAATTCCAGAAAAGGGAAAAATACCCAGGAGAACACACCATTTCCTTGGACAGGTGAGCAGGAAACATGTCAGTGTATTTGTCAAGAAAACACACTCCTTTACGTCCCTCATGCTTGTAGACAATATCTGTTTATATATAGAGCAACCTTGAAGATTTATTACGAAGGGTTCATACAGATCCAATCCCTTCAACCATGCTATATATTTCAGTAAAGTTTTCAGCCTTGCCTCCTGTGGTTATAAACTGGGAACAGCAAACCAATAAACAAAATGAATCAAATCCCTCACTCAAAAACGCTGCTCTCTTAAGGACATATTTTGGCTTCCAAACATCCTCTCTCTCTGTGCTGCAGAGGACTGCTTGTACCTACATCATTCATTGTAGTACAGCGTATTTATGCCTCATGGTGCCCTTCTAAGATGCCTGGTCAGGAACAAAAACTTTTTGCTGGCTTTTGTTAAATGCCACCCAAGCCCTGCCCACATAGCAACAAGGGAAGAGAAGACTTTCAAGAATCTTAACCGCATATACTGATCTTCATGCTGAGTGGGTAGGGTGCAAGGGAACAAGGAGGGGGGATAAGAATGTAATGATGATAATGATGATGATGATGATGATGATCAGTACCCACCCAACTGATTGGGTTGGTCCTGCCACTCTGGGCGGCCTGTTTTTACATAATAAAAGATTACACATTTAAAAAAAGCTTCCCATAAGAAGAGCCTGCTTTTGTCTGCCCTGAATCTTCCAACGTTCAGCTTCATGGAATGCCTCCAAGTTTTAGTGTTATAAGATCAACCAACAGTTAAGGAAAAAGGAGAAAAAGCTGTCCTGATAATTCATTGTACTTTTTAAAAAAGTGTGGTATGGAGATATTGGAAGGGACCATGGTTTAATTATAGAATGCGTCTTCTACATGCGGGACGTCACAGGTTGACCACAACCAAATATCCTCTAAACCAGAGGGGGTAACAAAATGTGGTCTATGGACAAACAGTAGCCCGTAAGCTTCATTCAGGTGGTCCATGGCTTGTCTGTGAAGAACAACAGGAGCAGTGGCTGTGAACGGCTGTCACAGTGCATCCCTGTTGATTTTAATTATATGTTTATTGCTTTTTTATTTCTTATATTGTAGCTTATTATTTATTGTTGTGCTTTATATTGTATTCCATGGAATTCAAAATACAGTACAATAAAATGCAATCCAAGAAATTAAATAAGCAATTAAAATACGTTTAGAAATTCATGCAGCACCTAGCACACCACATTACAATGGCTACAACAGGCAGATAAATCATTATGTGGTTCCCCAAAACTCTCAGCAATTTTCACATGGTCCATGTAGGGGGGAGTTGGGAACCACTGCCCTAAAGTTGAGGAGCACTGCCCATAGGACCATGCCTCTCCTACAAAAAAGAGTGTGTTTGTGTGTGGAGGCTCTTCAACTTTCGTGTGTGTGTGTGTGTGTGTGTGTGTGAAATTCTACCCAATTCTACTACTTCTAGAGGGAGCAACTTAATGACAAGATGATCAAGGGTTTCTATTTTCCCTCTTCACAATAAAAATGTGTCTTGACTTTGATAAGGCTGGGGATTCAGAGAGTGAAAGAGGAAACTGCCCTCAGACCATTGCCAGGTGTACATACTACAGAACACAGGAAGCTGTCTTTACTAAGTTGGCCGCTTGTCCTTCTAGCTCACCATTGTCTACACTGACTGGCAGAGATCTCTGGGATGGAGGACATTCCCAAACCCTCCTAGAGATGCCAGGAATTGAACATGGGACCTTCTGCATGGAAAGTAGGTGCCCCAAACACTGAGCTATATGCCAGTATATTTTTGTCCTGTGGTCACAAGGTTGCCTTTGTCCAGCTCTGAGGACTCCAAGTCAGAAGCCCTGGTGGACCAACATTCACCCCCCCCCACTTTGTTAGAATCAATGAGTCCTAAAGCAGGCTGGGCCTGTTTAAATGAAGAGGCTCCTCCATGGAAGTCAGAGCTATCTACCTAGGCAGATCTGCATGTCTTATTGAAAGCTCCTTCTGAGGCTGACTGCTGCTGAAGCCAACTTTGAGCTCTGCTCTTGTGATCTGCTGCCTGAGTTCTTCATGGTGCTGTCCAGGGTGCTAGTTAAGCCTTGCCGGGGTCCTGCTGAGGCCGTTTCTCTAAACAGAACAAAACACTTTGCTGACACTTCAATCAATAGCAGAGCAGCCCAACACTGCTGCTTCTTCATTTAAAAGAGAACAGTGTTACATCACAGCAAACCTTTTGAGAGAGGGTCCAAGTGGAAGCTCAGATGGCAAAAATAGACACCCAAATAGATGAGTCATTCAGCTATCTTGTTTCACCTCCTGATTTGAAGAGAGGTCTGGGGAAAGTATGTAGGTGGGGGTAGTGATACACACAGCTGATTCCCCCTCTTTTCTTTTTTGGAAACTAACCAATAGCTTCAATTACCCTTCACTGACCACTGTTAATGAAAAGTCACCTTGGCTTTTACAACCCTTTCATTTGGCTACCAGGAAATAAATTTTGCCAGCTAGCTTCAGAACTAACAGTACCAAAAGAGACATCTGAATTCAAGGAGCAAGTCAAAGAGCAAGATCTTTTAATGAACAGGCCAGCTCTGCAGTGGCTTCCTTGACGGCTCATAATGCATGAAACATTTTGGGCTAAACACCTGGAACAAGCAGCTGGGGGTGGCGAGGTCAACAGTGAAATCTGCAAGCAGCTCAGAAAATATGTTCCCTAAAGTGCAGTTCCAAAGTTCTCCCTTCTCCAGCTGTTACACATACTTCAGAGTCAAGGCACAGGGCATTTATACACATTGCACTCAACAGGAAGCCCTCTAGCAAGCCACAAAACTAGCTGTCTCACAGCACAATGCAGCTATTCCATGCACATATTGCAGCAAACATTTGCCATGAAATGATAATTTGAAAGGCATCTTTCAAAGCATTCACACAGAGATTGCCTCACAGATTCCTGCAACAATCCTGTAAGGTAAGCCAATATTATTTCCTCCACATTGCAGATGGGAGACTGAGGCTAAGAGAACAGCAGCTCTCCCTAAGGCTACTTAGAGTTCATGAAAGCCATGTGGTTTGAATGACTTGTGAATTAGCCCTGAGGGTAACAAATACACCTTGGAGTGAATGCAGGTCACCTCTCTTCCAGCACACTGCTGACAACAGGCTACCCCAATCTGACGCTCACTGAATGTTTTGGAGTGGAACTCCCAACCATGAACATTGGCCACACTGGCTGGGGGTGATGGGAGTTGGAGACCAACAACATCTGAAGAAAAATAAGCCTGGAGGACAGATTTTGGCTCAACACTACTCTTAGCAGCAATAGATAGATTCTGGGTGGAGTAAGAAAACCATACAGTAAACACAGTCTTGCCAAAATTAAAATGCCGACCCTATTTTGATATTAATCCTAGTGGGGATGTTAACATAAGATTGCCAAAATCCTGCCATAAACAATAGGTCAGCCTTTGTGAGCTTGTTATTACTAAAAGGTTTACTCTGTTTAATATCCGCCTACCAGCAGGGGTAACCCATCCTGATTCTCTGCTTGAGGTGAAACAGGAAGGTGCTGCCCTACACACACACACAATGTGCCAGGTTCTTGCAAGATCTTGCAATGCCCCAGAACCAGTAGTGTAGCATGGTGGGGCTACAGGGGCAGTTGCCCTGGGCGCAGAGTTGTTAGGGCTGCAAAATTTCAACACCTGGTGCTGCCTCAACACAGCTGTATGCTTCCGCTGCTAGGCTCCATTGAAAATAACTTCTCCGTGCAAACCAGGATGTGACCTCTCCAGACAACAGAATGACACCTATTTTCTTATCACTGTGGCTGCGATCTCCTGGGTGACACACACACCGTTAGGCAGTTGAATGTGCATGCACACCCCATACAAGACTGCCAATATTTTGTGGGAGGCATTCAGGTGAACACTGGGAAATTTAGGTTTGTGCAGTTAAAGTGGATTGAAGCACCCTGTCACCCTGCTGCAACAAAATCCAGTTTTTGAGGCTAGGAAGGTAATTTGGAGATGCAGTGAAAAGTGTGGGATGAATGAATGACTGATTGGAAGACCACCACTGCACCCAGGGAAGGAGGGAGCGGGGTGTGGTCTGCCCAGGGTGTCACCACTGAGGGGGGGTGACAAAATGCCAGGTGGCACTCACCGTGGGGCCTGCATAGCGCCCGAGCCACGCGTCTCTCCTGGGAGTGACGTGGTAGCTTGGGTGCCCGCAGGCTCCGCAGTGCCTCAAACGGTCTGCCCACTGCCTCCCCCTCAGCTGTATGGTGGCTGAGTGGGAGGAGGGAGGCAGAATCCTTGGAGGCCCTGCGGAGCATCCTGTCCTGACTCACCCTGCCCTGCGGACAGCTGTCCCCACCCCAGGGCACAGGGTACGCATGCTGCCCCAGGTGCCCGATTGGCTTGCTCTGCCACTGACTGCACCAGCAACCAGGATGTATTTTTATTGTATTATAAGCACCTCACAAACGAATCAAAATGAATGCTTAACAAAGACTGAACTCAGTCTAACCTCAATGTAAGCTTTGTGCAAGCAAATCAGGACTCATGCTCAACAGAAGCTCTGGAGGAACCCCAAATTTATCCAGCTTGTAATTCTCAGTTCTCTTTTGTCTCGGAATGTAGAATGAGATTCTTTGCATGTACACAGGGTACTCTAAGGTTATGTCTATTCATTGTAGGGATGCTTGAAGAATTTGGTGTTTGCAAATTCTAATGTAAATTGACCTGAGCTATAACCCCCTAATGTTTGCTTTTGCACTTCGCAAATGTTCCAGCATACATCTAGGCTCAAAAGAAGCAGTACATAAAGTTTTTTGTTTTTTGTTTAAATGCATGTTTTGATTTTTGTTTGTTTAAAAATGGCTTCGAAATGCAAATTTGTGTAATAATACTAATACTAATGGTGATGATGATATTATTTATACCCTGCCCATCTGGGTTACCCTAGACTTATAGATGAACACATTTGAGAGTGACACAGACCAGAAATAGACTGGTTTCCCAAATTCTTTGTCCAAGTCCTGGCTGCTAATTGGAACTCAGTGTAAGCTCTAATTAGTGTCAGGAACTTGGACTTACAGTAGATGGGAATTTACGGCGATGTGTTACCAAGCAAGCAGCATTTCTAGCTCATTTGGATTTGGGGAAAGGGGCCACCCCCGACACTTGCAGTTGATGATCCAAATCTGGATTGAGGTGTGGGGTCTTTATCCATCCCTATCTGCATGTGCAAACACTTTATAAACTGAGACTCAGGAGAACCACAGACATTGTAGCATATGCCCCAACACAGATAATTCTTTCAGTGTGAGCTGAAGCTGGGGCGATACCGGTAAAACTGAGAGTCCTGCTGCTACATATAAAAGGCATGTTGGTATATTTGGGGGGGGTCAGCTATCTCTGCTGTATATCTGCATTTTGGATCTGCTCCTAGTTATTATGGTCCCCCCAATGATAGGTGTTTAATTTTGCATTGGCGTTTGAGATGGTAGCTTTGCTAAGTATTATCCATGCAGTTCTAAAACATGGATTTTATTTATTTTTTATTTGCAAAAAAAATTACGATGTTGCAAATCACTTAAGAGTGGTCAGTGTGAAGCTGTATATAAATTACCTAGATAGATAGATAGATAGATAGATAGATAGATAGATAGATAGATAACAATCTTAACTGAATCCAAGAGGATTTCGTATAATACAGACTACTGTAAGTATTGGGCAAATAGTATCTCCAGCCAGTAGGTTGTGTTCTGCACACTGACATCTTGTTAACAGAAGCACATCTGAACACTCAGCCATTTCCACTGCTGGGGCAACCAGCAATGATTTAACTAAAGCAAATGTTATGACGCTAGTACTAATAACAACAGTGCTTCTTGCAAATCACACGCCAAAGGGCCAAGGTTAAAATTACAACAGAAGGTTAAAATGGACAAAGTTAATTCTGAAAAGCTGGAAAGCTCAGGAAAGAAGTCAATGTTTCTAAATGTTCCAAAGTAGACGATGCAGGTGATTATGGACTCTGATTCTCAGTTTGGATAAGGACCTAAATTGCAATGTCACTTTCAACTCCATCAAAAGTGGCAGTGTTTTGTGGTCAGCATTTTCCTCCTGGTCAGTGATGACATTGCTTCACCTCTTCTGTAAACCATTTGGTTTAACTCCTTAGTCCCTGGTTCCCAACTTTCTCACATTCATCTCTTCCTACCCTTTGTAATCTACGCCGATGGCACTCAGTATATTCACTCATCCCCTGGGAAGGTAGCAAATCTAGGACAAGGAAAGCTCTGGTCCTAAACCTCCTCTGCCTTGTGGGATATTGAAAAACCTAAGGAGTAAACCCTACACAAATCCAGAGATCACTCCCTAAGACAGTTGGATGGTGCCTTGTATGTGTCCTTCTGGCAACTCCTGCAGCCAAGCTGGTGCCAAACATATTGCTCTGCTTTCTTTTGGACCACATCAGCGAGGCCAGAGGGTGGGGTCTTGTCATCTGGGCAGCCCAGGACCTCCATATACACTGCCCAAGTTAGCTCCCCGAGCTCATTCCCAGAGCTGCACTCCAACTTCAGTGTGATTTTATTTTTAAGATGGCGTTAGGAACTATTAGTTCCTTCCCCCCCCCCATCTGTCCACTTTGAGGCATATAGCACATATGGGTTTGGTTTGATGAAGATTCATGAAAGTAAAATACAAAAGGAAAGGAAAGGAAATGTGTGGATTCTTGGTGGGTGGGAATCATTTCATTCTTAAATATACTCCATTTGAAATGTTATGTCAAAATGTTCTTTATATCCAAGGTTCCTAATCGTTTACCGTGACAGGCTTAAAAACAAGCAAATAATTATCAAGAATCCTTAAATAATTGAGTAACAAGACATAGTATGCAAATGTGTTCTAACTTCCCAAGATTCATTATTTATAATCATTATACAGTGATTAATCTTGTGCATTTTACACCACATCCCTTATAAATAACAAGATTGATTCCTTTTAACAGGATGCAGGGTGCGGATTTGAACAACTCTGGGCAAATACGCCTCTAGATTATTGTAATTTCCACCATCTAAAATCACAGGAGAAATGATTTTCTGGCAGGTTTGCACACACATTTATGGGAGGGGAAAGGATGCAAACTGAAAACAACATTGTTTAATGTCATTATTTATTGGCAGAGCATTTTGGAAGGGAGGTGTTCTAGTTGGAATCCTGTGCCTTCTACCACTGGAATCAATGAAAAATGAAAAATATATAGAGGTCAGTGCAGATGAAGCTGCTTTGTACTGAGTCAAACCATTGGTCTATCAAGCTTAGCATTGTCTATACACACTGGAAGTGCCACTGCACTCCCCTCAAGTGCAATCTGGAAATGGCAGGCAGGCGTGTAGTTCTGACCATTTAGAAATAGATGAAGGTATTTTTCTTATGCAGCCTTTTTCCTGTCAAGGGCCTTATTCCATCAGGGGTAATCTGTTGGGAGCAACATATCAGTGGTGGGTGGAGCCAAAGTAAAAAAGGAGCCCAGGGTCGGAAGTGGGCGCAAGGCAGGAAGTTAGACTAGACGGGTCTTTGGCCTAGTGCAGATCGTGTCCTCCCTCAAAGAGGGCATGTGTTGCAGTGTGACCTGGCAACCAAACCCTTGTGTTGTGGGTGGGAACATTTGGACAGCCACAACACCCTATTGGTAGTTCCCTCGATGCTGGGAGTAATCAGACCAATGGGACGCTAGCTAAATGGATCGAGGGACCTACATAAGCCTATGCACGTGTCCCTGAGCTTCCTCTTTTGGGCCAGTGCATCAGAACACTCACCCACCTCTCCCTATATTTAGGGCTTGCGCTTGACCTTGCTATGCCGTCGTGTGTCGCCTGTCATTGGGACAGGGGCACGGCAGGAATTTTTCCCATTTGGCTGATTGGCTGTTGCCACTTGGGTTTTGCCTGCCGTGTAGCAAATCGTCACAACTTGTAAGGTTGCGGATAGGCTCTGGTTCAAGTGATAGGGGTGGCAGAACGCTCTCGCCATCCCTATGTGAAGGGTATTCCATTAAAGGAATCCAGGGATTCAATGGTTTGGTCAACCCTGAGAAGGGTTGTGCCCGTGCCTGAGTCCAGGGGGACATCTGGGTGGTGGACTAGCATGACCCCGCTTTCCACTGTTCCAGGTGTTTACCCTAAGCTGATGGAACCCTGGTTCAGTGCTACCTGCCAAGGTGCAGGGAGCTAGTCGAACCAAAGCCTATGCAACCATTCACTTTCTGTAATCAATAAAGTTGTGGCCTAAATTCTGCCCAAAACCAAGCCAAAATTTTGAGTCTTGTCTGAATTTATTTAAGGGGGAGGTTAAAAGGTCTACACACGCAACAGGCTCTTCTCATGTCTCAGCCTGTGATTCTATGGCAGGGAAAGGAAGAATAGCTCCTTATTTGCCCCTTTCTGCCTTCTGACTGCTATCCATTCCACTTTCCCAGTGTTTCCCGTCCACTTGGTGGAAGGGGTGACAGGAAAGAGGGCTATGCTCCTTCCTGGATCCAGTTCCCCCCCCCCTTTCTAACAGCTTAGTAACAAGGCACAGGGAACCAGCAGTGAAGTGTTAAGAAACTCCTTGAGGATTTGCAATCATTCATCCCTTGAATGTTTTGTGGGTGCTCAAAGGGTTTGCAAGCCAAGAAGTGTGGTGTTTAGCTATTCCTACATAGACGAAGAGCCCCAGTATCCAATACGCCCTGTCTTCTTTTGAACTTCCATTATTTTCTATGTTCTTTCTTCCTGCACGGTTTGAAGAAGAATGTATAAAATTAGCTTTGCCTTTTTTTTGTTTTGGATTATTGATTTGGGAGGGATGGATTGTCCAGTATCTTATTGATCCATGAACCCTGCTGTTTGCTGATGCAAGCAAATGCAGATGAATGTAACTTAGCGCAAGCCAGCCCTTAGGTTTTGAAAATGTCTCAAAGTCCAATTGCCTCTCCACCATTCCATGCTACCATCTGCTTAATACTACACAATTTAAGGACTGTGAAGTGCTACCACCACCCAACATCCCCTTTCCATACCATCTATGGTAGCCCTGATATTGAAAACACACACACACAACATTTCTGAGTGTTTTCCATTTCATCATCTTATAGGGGGGTTCCCCCCCAAAGTATTTTTCATTAAAGATTTTCTTGATTTACAAAGGTATGTACAATGTCTCTCTCATACTTTTTTCCCCCAAGTAACATTTTTACACGTCAGTTTCGTTTGTTGAGACATTGGGAAGAAAAGGGGGAGAGGGGTATCCCACTAATGCAAATTGTTTCAAACGGATCTCACAAATTACCACACATTTTGTTCATGGCATTTAAGTCCTATAATATGCAGGTTAGCGCATTTCAAGTATAATGGAACAATAAAAATATATATATTGTCATAACCAACAATTAAGCCTCCCTTTCTGCAATAAGTTTTTTCTTTCCCCTCGGGTAACTAAATGAATCCTTTTATATTTCCTTTCCATTGTCGCACTTCCACTACCCTGCTCAATCTAACATGATTCCCCCCACCCCAGCCTGGGCAACTATAATGCTTTTTTTGCAGCTGATATATTATTTTTTCTTATCAGTCTTTGACAATTTGTATTCTAACATCCCACTGTCTGCCATCACACCAGACTGGTAGAATTATTCTAGTGTGACCAATGTTTCAATGTACTCTTTGGTGTCCTCTCAAGTTCTGCCTGAGGCAGTTTGTCAGAGTGCCATTTTTTTTTAATGCCACCCTGATGACCTGAGAAAGAAAACAGTCTGTAAAGTAGGGGGGGGGGGGAGAGCACATAGCTGAAGCTGCTGTTCTGCATTATAAGGCTTCTATCTGGCTTAGTAAAAATAGATGTCATGGTATGGTTTGTTTCTTTTGCAAATATCCTATAAAAAAATAGAAGAAGCAGCTACCACTCCTGTTTGAAATAGAGCTTACTCTAGAACAGGGGTCAGCAAACTTTTTCAGCAGGGGGCCGGTCGACTGTCCCTCTGACCTTATGGGGGGCCGGACTATCTATCTATCTATCTATCTATCTATCTATCTATCTATCTATCTATCTATCTATCTATCATCTATCTATATTGGGAGGAATGATTGAATTCCTATGCCCCACAAATAACCCAGTTATGCATTTTAAATAAAAGGACACATTCTACTCATGTAAAAACAAGCTGATTCCCGGACCGTCCACAGGCCGGATTTAGAAGGTGATTGGGCCTGATCTGGCCCCCAGGCCTTAGTTTGCCTAGCCATGCTATAGAATGTGCAAAGAGAAATCCTCCCAAAACTGGGAGGTCATCATCGGAAAATGATCAGCATGCTCTGCAGATGAGGGAGAATATATGGGTTGTTCTGCATGAACTGCAGACTTCCTTTTCTTTCAAATACCATCTGGGGCTAAAAGTTCAGCTCTGACTTTCAATGTAAATTATTATTTTTTAATCCCTTCAACAGAGAGTGAAGTGTTTTAAGCTTTATAATAGATATAGCATTTGCCAGCGGCTGCAGCCAGGCATAACACCAAACCATGGTTTGTAAAGACAAGCCATGGTTTGGTGTTGTGTTTGAACTGATGGTGGCTGTCCCCTCGATCAAGCAAGAATTGTGTTAGCTGCCCTACAAGGCTTCTAGTGGACTGTCTCGCCAGAGTGGTCCATGCTCTGGTTAGCTCCCGCTTGGACTGCTGCAATGCACTCTACGTGGGGCTACCTTTGAAGGTGACCTGGAAACTACAACTAATCCAGAATGCAGCAGCTAGACTGGTGACTGGGAGTGGCCACCGAGACCATATAACACCGGTCTGAAAGACCAGTATGTTCCCGAGCACAATTTTTTTTTTTTTTTTTTTTATAAGATTTTATTATTTTCTATAACGACAAAAGAAAAACATAGCGTAAACAACAACATTCAAACTATAAAATACAAAATACAATACAGAAATACAACACAAAACATAATCAAACAATCACAATAAAAAGAAACATATACAAACCTATAAACTAACATAAACTAACATTTATCTTCTTACTTTTCTTATTACTATCTTCTCCATTAAGGGGGACTTCCCCCATTCCCTCCACTGTCTTCAAAATCATATATATCTCCTGGGTAGCTTTGTAACTTATTCTATCCATATTAACTCAAGTTTTTAAATACACTTTACTTTGCTTAATCTTATCTTCACTTAAACACCAAATCTTAACACAATTTCTAGCAATTAATTCTTTCACACAAAAATATCTTACTAAGAATTTTGTCTAACATATATCTACTAAAGCCGCTATTCTATTTGATTCTGGTCAAATATTCAATTTTACTGTTTTAACTAAATAGTCCTTAAATTTCTTCCAATCCCTTGACACCTTCTCCTCCCTCTGGTCCCGGATTCTGGCGGTCAGTTCTGCGAGTTCCATATATTCCATCATCTTCATCTGCCATTCTTCCACCGTTGGTATCTCTTCACCTTTCCATGTTCTTGCCAATAAGATTCTAGCCGCTGTTGTGGCATACATAAAAAACACTCTATCCTGACTGGGTATCTCTTCATTAGTTATGCTCAGAAGAAATGCCTCTGGTTTCTTACAAAAGGTAACCTTCATTACCTTCTTGAGTTCGTTATAAATCTTATCCCAGAAAGCATTTACCGCTGGGCACAACCACCACATATGAAAAAAGGTACCTTTCGCATGTTTACATTTCCAACATACATCTGACATTTTGGTATTCATCCTAGCTATCTTAACTGGTGTCAAATACCATCTATAAACCATTTTCATTATATTTTCTCTTAAACTATGACAAGCAGTGAATTTAATACCTTTTTGCCACAATCCCTCCCAGTCATCCATCATAATATTATGTCCTATATCTTTCGCCCAGTTTATCATTGACGATTTAACCAGTTCATCTTTCGTATGCCACTCTAGCAAAAGATTATACATTTTGGAAAGGTTTTTAAAGTTCGATTCTATCAGTTCTGTTTCCAGTTTTGATTTTTCTACTTGAAAACCAACTTTTTTGTCCATTTTAAATGTTTCATATACCTGATGATAATGCAGCCAGTCGGGGACCTGACTTTTCACTTGATCGTAGCTTTTTAGCTTAAAAGAGTCCCCTTCCTGCTGCAGTATGTCCATATATCTTAACCAGTTTGCAGACATATTCGGTCTCTTGTAGGCCTTGGCCTCCACTGGAGAGATCCATCTAGGGGTCTTTCTCTCTAACAAGTCTTTATATCTAGACCAAACCTGGTATAGGGATTTTCTAACTATGTGAGACTTAAAAGTTCTGTGGATCTTAGCCTTGTCATACCAAAGGTATGCATGCCAGCCGAACATATTATCGTGTCCTTCCAAGTCCAATACATCAACATTCTCTAGTTTAAACCAATCCTTTAGCCAGCAAAAGGCCGCTGCTTCAAAGTAAAGTCTTAAATCCGGCAGGGCAAAGCCTCCTCTCTCTTTGGAGTCTGTTAAGATCTTAAACTTAATTCTTGGCTTTTTGCCCTGCCATATGAACTTTGATAAATCCTTTTGCCATTTCTTAAAACAATCCAATTTGTCCAAAATTGGTATGGCTTGGAATAAAAACAGCATCCTTGGTAGTACATTCATTTTTATCACGGCGATTCTTCCCATTAACGACAGTTTCAATCTTGTCCATATTTCCATATCTTTCTTTATTTCCATCCACAGTCTTTCGTAATTGTCCTTATACAGGTTCAAATTCTTGGTTGTGAGATTGATACCTAGATATTTTACTGTTTTAACAAAATTGAGGCCAGTGCCTTCCTGTATTCTTTGGATTTGTTCTGCACTCATATTTTTTCCTAAAACTTTGGTTTTCTGCTTATTTAATTTGAAACCAGCTACAAGTCCAAATTGTTCAATTATTCCCAAAGCTCTGGGGACACTGCTTTCCGGTTCTTGCAGGGATAACATCAGATCGTCTGCGAAGGCGCGTAGTTTGTATTCCTTCTCTCCCACACGAATTCCTTTTATCTGTTTGTCCTCTCGTATCATATTTAGGAGGACTTCCAGGACCGTAATAAAAAGTAAAGGTGAGATAGGGCACCCTTGTCTTGTTCCCTTTTCAACTTCAAACTCCTCCGATATCACACTGTTTACTATTACTTTAGCTCTTTGTTCTGTATAAATGGCATTGATGCCATTCAAAAAATTTTCACCAACTCCCATCCTTTCCAAGTTCTTTTTCATAAATGTCCAAGAAACTTTATCAAATGCTTTCTCTGCATCAACAAACAATAGTGCTGCATCTGTATTTATGTTTCTCTCCAGTTTTTCTAAAATGTCCACGATAATTCTCGTATTATTACTAATTTGTCTTCCTGGCAAGAAACCTGCTTGGTCTCTATGTATATAGTCTTTCAACACTCTTTTTAACCTTGTAGCCAGTATATTTGCAAAAATTTTATAATCCACATTCAACAGGGATATTGGGCGATAGTTTTTCATTTGAGTCTTATCAGTATCTGGTTTTGGAATCAGTGTGATAAAGGCTTCCTTCCACGTCTCTGGTGCCCTATCTCCTTCTAGTATCTTGTTGCATACTTCTCTTAGTGGCTGCGCTAGCCAGTCTTTCAATGTCTTATAATATTTTGCTGTTAGTCCATCCGGTCCTGGGGCCTTCCCCAATTGCATATTGTTTATTGCGTCTTCTATCTCCTGTGTCGTTATTGGGTGGTTGAGAGTAACTAGTTTTTCCTCTGGGATCTTTTGCAATCCATTCTTTTCCAGAAATCGGTCGATTTCTACTTCATCTATCTTCTCCTCCTTGTACAGTTGCTTGTAAAATCTTTGAAAACACCATCTGATTTCCTCAGGTTTCTCCACGTTTTTCCCGTTTACTACCAAGGTATTGATGACATTTACCTTTTGTCTTTTCTTCAATTGCCAAGCTAGTAATTTTCCGCATTTATTAGCCGATTCAAAAGTTCTTTGCTTCATCATTTTCACTTTCCATTCAATGTCCTGATTCATTATATTGGCATATTGGGATTGCAAGTATTTGATTTCTTTTTGGATTTTCACGCATCTGGGATGTCCTCTTAATTCTTTTTCCTTTTCTTTGATTAATTTCAACAATCTCTCCATCTCTGCGTTTTGTTGTCTTTTCTTTTTTGCTTTTTCACTAATGAAGAATCCTCTCATTACAGCCTTACTTGCATCCCAAGCAATTCTTTTCTCCACTTCAGAACTCCAATTTATCTGAAAATATTCTTTCATCTTTTTCGCCGCTCTTTCCATTAGCTTGGTGTTTCTCATCAAAGCGTCATCCATTCTCCATCTAAAAGAATCCTTGGAAATCATTTTTAAATTTAACTGTACAGGGTTGTGGTCTGAAAGAGTTTTGGGGCCAATTTCTGCCTTTTGTATTTTTGGAGCCAATTCATTCGAAATCCAAATATAGTCTATCCTCGACCATGACTGCTGAGGTTCGCTAAAGTATGTTGCCTCTGTATCTGTGGGATTTTTTAATCTCCAAGAGTCCACCAAATTCAAATTGTCCACCATTTCGAAAAAGGTCTTTGGGAGTTTCCCATCATTCGTTAATTTAGTTCTTTGAGATCTGTCCATTAATGTGGAAACTGCACCGTTAAAATCTCCAAGGCAAACTATTTTGTAATCCAAATAGTCCAACAGCAAGTCATGTATTTTCTTATAGAAAATTGACTTTCCATCGTTTGGTGCATAAAGTCCCAGAATCAAGAATTTTTCGCCTTGTATATTAATTTCAATTGCGATGTATCTCCCTTCTTCATCTTTAAAAAGCTGTCTTGGGCTATATTTCTCCTTTGCGTATATCACTACTCCTCTCTTCTTGACCTTGTCCGATGATATAAACTCTTGGCCTAATTTTTTATTCTGTAATAATCTTCTGTGACGTCGGGCTATGTGGGTTTCCTGTAAGCATATTATATCCAAATTCTTCTTTTCTATGCTGTAAAACACTCTGCGTCTCTTTGGTCTCTGGTTCAATCCCCGGACATTCCATGTCATTAACTTGAGCGCCATTTTCCTTTCTCTAGTCTTCTCCTCCAGTTGCTTCTCCTTTCTTGTCTTCCTCTGGATCCTTGCCTGGACTTGGTAGACTTGGTGGTGGTCCCGGCGGTGGTGGGAGTACCTCTGGGAACCTGTAGAATTGTGCTGGGTCGAGTGGTGTGCCTTTAAATTGTTCCAGGTGCTTGTCCAAAAACTTCTGTTTCTCCGCCAGGGACCTTATTCTTATCTTTTTTCCTTCAAACGTGAATGCCAGGCCTTCTGGAAATTCCCAACTGAAGGAGATTTTCCTTTTTCTAAGCTCAGTTGCCAAATCGTTGTAAGGAATTCTTTTGTCGAGGAAAAATCTGGGGATGTCCTTATAAAAAATTACTTTATTCTGCTCTACCACCAGGTTGTTTCTATAATGGCAATCCAGAAAGAAGTCTCTATCGTGTCGATCGTGGCACACAATCAAACAGTCACTGACTGTTTTGTTACTTTTCTTTCCTCTGGAACCTCTTGGACCAAATCTGAAGGCCTTCACTATGCGCGCTGAGACGTTAATTTCTTCTATCTCCCAAAATCCTGAAAATAGCTTCACTATGTAGTCTTTTAAGTCTTCCCCTTCCACTTCTGGAAGATTTCTTAGGCGGATGTTGCCCTCTCTTTGATGTAGTTGCAGAAACGCAAGAGACTCTTCCACAGACCTCTGTCGTGTTCCAATATTCTCTATCTGTTCCAAATCTAAATTGTCCAGTTTTTCCTCCACCTTTTTTATTTTTTCCTTGACCACTTTAATTTCCTCTGAGTCCTTTTTCAAGGTGGCCACCTCTTGCCCAATCCTATTAATCTCTTCGCTGTTCTTCCTTACGTTCTCCTCAATTTGTCCAATAGATTTTTCTAGGGTCTGCGTAGAATTTTTAATATCAGCTTTTATATCAGCTTGTAATTTTTCTATTGCTGAATTCACTGCTGTATTTCCTGAAGAAACTTGGTCTTGTGTTTGCTTCAAACCATCAGTCACGCTTTTCAATCCTGCTGCAATTTCTGCAACACTGGCAACTAGTTTCTCCATTTGTTCCTGTAGAGTTAGGGAAACAGAGCCTTTTCTTTTTTCAGAGCCAGTTCCTTTAGATCTAAGTTCCATTCCTTGTGGGCTCTGCAGCTGTAATCTCAAGGTCACTCCAGTTTCTGTAGTAACAATCTCAGACATTCACAGCAGAAGGCCAACAGTCCCAAAAATAAACACCAGGTGGCCAGCAGCTCAGTCCTGAGAACAAAGAGGCTGCTGAGCCAGGAGCCCACACCAGTCCTGAAAATCCAACTTTTAGGCAAAGGGTTTTGATTTTCCAAAATATAAATTCCTTAAAGCCAAGAAGAGTCTATTTTCAAATAGCCCAAGTCAGTCACAGTTCCTAGCTTGCAGTGTTACCACCAAAGTCCACAAAGTAACTTGTAACTGGTTACAAAAAAGTCAAAATGTCTCCACTGGTAAACAGTCACTGAAACACCAACAAAGAAAAAATGGCAACAATGTATTACAGCCCGCTACTGACCCGGAATCCTAATCCAGAGGGTGAGGGGCATCTTCTTTTGCCATATCAACTGTTTTTAAGTCTTTAAGCATCCTTTAAATAACTTTTAATCAACTTTTAAAAAGTTCGCAAAACTTTTCCGTTAGTCGCGGCTTTGATCTTTTAGCGCTACCAAGCTCGCGCAAACAGTTCAAAGGGAACAGGCTTCCTTTTACAATTCCTCTGCAAGCAGTGCTCTTAAATCTTGTAAAAATGATCCAATTTTTAACTTACAGAGTTTCTTTGGAAGTTTCTATGCAGGAAGTGCCGGGTGCTCGAGTCTGGCGGGATCGCTGCTTTGATCCTCCGCAGGCAGACGCTTCTTCAGTCCCGTGCCGGCGCTCCGCTCGCCCGATTTTCCCCCTTACGAGGGTCAATCGGGAACGGAGACGGCACGTCTGGGACCCACGAAGCTCAGGTCCACGGGACGCTCTTCCCGTGGCTTTAAGGGACCCGTGGCGCAGGCACAGAAGTCCCTAAAGCCTGACGGAGGACGGAGCCGTCGGACTCCCGTCCGCCATTGACCGGCACCTAACCGGAAGTCCGTTCCCGAGCACAATTAAAAGTGTTGGTGCTGACCTTTAAAGCCCTAAATGGCCTCAGCCCAGTATACCTAAAGGAGCATATCCACCCCCATTGTTCTGCACAGACACTGAGGTCCAGCTCTGAGGGCATTCTGGCGGTTCCCTCACTGCGAGAAGTGAGGCTATAGGGAACCAGGCAGAGGGGCGTTTCGGTAGTGGCACCCGCCCTGTGGAACGCCCTCCCATCAGATGTCAAGGAAATAAATCTGACTTTTAGAAGACATCTGAAGGCATTCCTGTTTAGGGAAGTTTTTAATGTTTGATGATTTATCACATTGTTGTTGTTGTTGTTGTTGTTGTTGTTGTTGTTGTTGTTGTTGTTGTTGTTATTCTGTTGGGAGCCACCTAAAGTGGCTGGGGAAACCCAGCCAGATGGGAGGAGTGTAAAATTATTATTATTATTATTATTATTATTATTATTATTATTATTATTATTTTATGAGGTGCTGTCAAGATATCAGATTCCTCTTCCCAGCCACACCACACCCTCTGCCCATGCCCCACGATAACTCTCATTCTCATTCTTGGCTCTCCTCCTACCAGACGCACCCTCTGCCTATGCAGTTTTGAGTAGGAGGAGGGATGAGCTTGAATATGTTGAAACAGGACAGGGGACCCTTCTCTCTCCCCCCACACCAAAAAAGTGATGGTCACATTTTTCTAGGGATGGGAGGCAACCTTACCCTGCCTACTCCACAAGGTCTCACTAGACTACCTGAGACCAGCCAGGAGACAGTCATGCTATCCTACAACTCAACCGGGGCCATGATACATTGACACCGAGTCATGAGTTTCAGTGGTGGGCATGTGGGGAGGAGAAAACAATTGCCTTCCTCTTGTAAGGATTAGTAAAAGAATCTATGTGAAATGAGTTGAACATTCACAAAGTGCTATCTAAATGGGACATACTATGATCCTTGAATGGAATTAATTCGGGAAGACAAGCCATTTTCTGCACCTCTAGGCAAGCACAGTGAACCTTCAACATTTAACTAAGACAACAAATCTTCAATTATCACATCATCCCTCATGGCAAGACTATGACTGCCCCCCCATGTCCCCCCCAGCCCTTCCAAAAAAAGTAATTCTGCGGTGAAAATAAGAATGCCACATCTTTATACTGTCTTCCCATCTCTCTTTTTCATATGCTGTTATTTATGTGTCACTCAGACTCTGTTTCATCATCAAGGCAAGAACATTGTGTTACATCTCTTTAAAAAGCAAAAAAAGGACAACTAGATCCTTGCTTGATTTGTCTTGTTGGGTTTTCTCCCTAATAAGTGATTTATGGGATCCCTTAAAAGTAGAATGTGTTTCTTAAGTGGTTTTGTTTACTCAATTTCACAGGGGACCCAAAATTCGCAGGGTAATGGAACAGGTTTTAGTTTCTGTTTGGTCTAAATGGACACCATTTTGAATTAAGATGGTGGACTGAACCTTTCAAAACTGCACATATTTTTTGTTTCTTTGTTTGTTTCTTAGAATTCCTGAGCAATGTCAGGGTCGACGCTGCTAGCATTTCTAGAATATGAAACATGATTTGAATCCTGGACTTGTTCTGCAAAGGGGCCATGTCACAGGTAGACAGATAAGACATTGGGAATGTTAGCTGGTATTAAGAGTCACAAGTGGGGGCTGCAACAAAATTTTGCAGTGTGTCTGCACACCCTAATAGGTATAAATATAAATGTCCAGAGACTTGCTGGTTTATTGCTGGAACATTTGACTCCAAGACAGTACATGTGCCTGACTTTTGGGGTACAGGTCAAATCTACAGGCAGGAAAAGGGGGAGAGCCAGAGAGCCAATGGGGTAGTGCAGGCTCACCACTGGTCCTGTTAGCTAGGGAGGATGGGAGTTGTAGTCCCAAAACATCTGGAGGGCCGAGTTTGCCTATGCCTGGGGTAGTGCATTTGAGGTACAGAACCTTATATTGAATCTAAGGTAAAAATTTGGGGTGTGCGCATTTTATTTCTTTAGGACATGGACTTCCAACCTGGTGTGTTATATGCTGGGGAGTATGGGACCTGGGGTAACAGGTCAGCCCTACTGTGCTTTTTCTATTTTTTTTAAAAAAGCCTCTTCTCTCTATATATTTGTGTGACTTTATTGTGTGCATGTATCTTTTCTTAAAAAATACTTATACTTCTTTAAATCATAAGCTTGTTTGTCTGATTGCACGTCCAGCAAGCAACCAAGCAGCAGTTCTAAAAATGTAATAGGGTAGTTTTGTAGGAGATTCTGCATCAGACTCTGGATCGGAAATAAAGTCTCCTAAACTTAAATTTCTATGCCCTGTTTCAGCTCTAGTCATGACTAGTCATGACCTGCATTCAAGATTATATGGGTCAAGTGGCCACATAATGCCACAGTGCATCATTTGTCTGAAAAGGTCCATTGTTGTTCACGATTCCAGCCAATCGTTACTTCCAGATCGGGCGTTCCACTCTCCCCCTTGTGTTCCATTTTTGTTTTCCAAACGCTGCGACATTCCATTCTTCAGTCCTCACTGGACTGTTTTTCAGGAGAATTACTTAGCCACTGTCCCCAGCAGCAAAGAAGCAAATATTTCAGTCTATCAAGAGGGCATGAAACTGATAACCTCTTTGCTCCTCTGAGCATCTGGTACTCAGACATATATTGCTTCTGAAAGTGGAGGTTCTGTTTAGCTATCACTATTTATTGATTACATCTTTTAGCCAAGTCTTTTTCTAAGGAGCTCAGGGCAACCCATATGACCCTCCATTTTATCGTCCCAACAACCCTAGTGAAAGCACTTTGAGGTTTTCAAGCTGGTTTCATGGTTCAGTGGAGAATCTGAACCTCAGCTTTTTCAGAGATGGAATTTCAGACATTATATATAAATATTTTGAATAAATGGGAGCCGGTAGCTCCTGAGATCTTTAAACCAACGAATCACAGTGGCTTAACAGAAGGGTTGCTGAGAACTGTATCCCAGCAACATCCAGAGAACCACAGGCTCTCTCTTTCTGCCTTATATGTTATGGGAGCTTCTTTGAAATTCCAGAGCTCATACAGATTGTAGAATCATAGAATCATAGAACTGCAGAGTTGGAAGGTACCCCAAGGGTCATCTAGTCCAACCTTCCTGCAATGCAAGAATCTCAGCTAAAGAATCCATGATGAATGGCCATCCAACCTCTGCTTAAAAACCTCCAATGAAGGAGAATCCATAACCTCCTGAAGGAGTCCGTTCCACTGTTGGAAGTTCTTCCCAGCTCCCTCAACCATTCCTCAAAAGACTTAGTTTCCAGGCCCTTGATCATCTTGGTTGTCCTCCTCTGCACATGTTCCTGCTTGTCAATATCCTTCTTAAATTGTGGCATTCAGAAATGGACACAGTATTACAGGTGTGCTCTGACCAAGGCAGAACAGAGTGGTACAATTACTTCCCTTGATCTGGACACTATACTGTTGATGCAGCCTTTTAGCATTTTAAAGCTATTGGTTATCACATAAAAGGTAGCAAAAACAACATTTTCTCTCTCTCCGATAGATGGTATAATTGTATTGTTTCTTCTGCACCCGAAATAAAGGGACATCTGTCCAATGTGGGGTGAAGTCAATGTTCTCCATCCCTTCAGGCTGAAGTCCTGGGCTATTTACATGGAGATCAGCTACAGTGTGTTGAAACGCTTCAATACAGGATAACTTGGGCCTTCAAATTACTCTGAACAGACAAGACCAGAGCTACAGATTCCGACAGGCTTCTCAGCTTGATTACATTAATGGCTGATTCACAAAATTTCTTTTTTTGGGGGGGGGGAGAGAAAACGGAGGCAGCTTGCTTATTTAACACCAAATGGAATAAACAAAAAGGTTTTTTTTTCATATCCCAGATGACGAAATAAATGTGTAACCAAATGCAATTATTATCTTGAACTTGGAAAGCTCAGGGCCATTGTGATAATCAGTAGCATAAGAGCCACTGCTGGCATGATGAAGGCTCTCGTCGGAAATGAACCCTGCAATTCACATTTAGCACAAGTGTTGTCTGCATTTCCCAAACCCCCACAATGAAAAAACAAAACAAAAAACCTTTCAAAGCTTTGCCCATTTAGAACTAGACATGGTTTTGTGTCAGGATGAATACCGACAGATGGGAAACCTGGAACCCGCTGGCCAGAAAGGGGTCTGAAAGATGTTGAATCAATGACTCATCATCAGTTGAACATCAAACTACCATTGCTCAAATTGCCAGCTCTTAAAGTCCAAGAGAAAATAATGAGCAGTTTAAGCAGAATCTATGAAAAAGGAGCTGTTTACTCTTTCTAGCTTTTTCTAAAAGTGAAATTAGTGGAATTAGGGGTTTTACCCTAGACAGTTTCCTAAACCTGTAGGAATAGTTACCAAAATCTGTACTGCTCTTCTGCAGTTCACTAACTCAGAGAGTATCCTCTGTGTCCTCACCATATCATTGCAGAAGGACTACCTGTAGGTAGAGGTCCACAAACCTCCAAAACATGATGCAGTGTGGCTGTGAGCAAATGTCCACGTGCACAAAAATATCTAAGAGATGTATGGCGAGCCAAAAGAGAACTAATTGGAACCTCGGAAGATTTTTCATGGGAATTCATTGCTCTGGGTTGGGAAAATATGTCTCAGGATCAGACTAACACAGAAGTATTCTGCTGCTAAATGGGTTTTCAGCATAAATCTTAAGGCCAAATATATTGGTAGAAAAAGCAGGGGAACCCAGCAATTTTCTTATCTGTTCTCACTTACTATATTTAAAATGCCTGCCCGGGGCAGTGTTTGGATATCCATGCTCATGGATGAGTGGAGTTATATAAATGCTTATGTGTCACAAATGTTCCCTCCTCTATGCACTGTAGGTTGGAATAAAGTTTCCCTCCCTCCAGTTGGAAGTGTGGGAAGGCATTAAGTCATTTATACCTTGCTGTTTTGGCATTGCCATAGCAATGACTCAGCTGTCACCTCACCTCCCTCTTTAAGGAGTCTGACGCACCTGAATCCAGCTGCAGTTTGCCTAACACTTTGTGAGTTAAATTGGAGTAGCAGGCCGAGAAGAAATTTTCCCACGAAAGCTCTCTGATTAGTCTATGAGGCACATTGTTTTGTTTCTTTGCTTGCTTTACTGTGTACAATGAGAGCCAGTGTGGTGTAGTGGTTAAGAGCGGTAGACTCGTTATCTGGGGAACCGGGTTCACGTCTCCGCTCCTCCACATGCAGCTGCTGGGTGACCTTGGGCTAGTCACACTTCTTTGAAGTCTCTCAGCCCCACTCACCTCACAGAGTGTTTGTTGTGGGGGAGGAAGGGAAAGGAGAATGTTAGCCGCTCGTTCATTTGAGGCTTTGTTGGCCAATGGAACTTGCTCTGCAAAGGGTGTCTGAATTAGCTCCATTTCGGCTGTTTCAGTCTTACTTTTGTTAGGGTTTGCCATAACTTTAGGAAGCATGAAGGTGAGTACACATGTTGTTACACAGTGGAACAGACTGCCCCGGCCACTCTGGACGGCTTCCAACAGGATAATAAAAACACAATAAAAGATCAAACATCAAAAACTTCCCTAAACAGGGCTGCCTTCAGATGTCTTCTAAAAGTCGGATAGTTGTTTATTTCCTTGATATCTGGTGGGAGGGCATTCCACAGGGCGGGCGCTACTACCGAGAAGGTCCTCTGCCTTGTTCCCTGTAATTTTACTTCTCGCTGTGAGGGAACCACCAGAAGGCGCTCAGCGCTGGGCCTCAGTGTCTGGGTAGAATGATGGGGGTGGAGACTGGAGATGCTCCTTCAGGTATACTGGGCCAAGGTTGAGGCCTCTAAGCAGAGGTTGGTTGGTTGGTTGGTTGATCAGGGATCCTTTACTGGAGTGATGTTTGTGGTGGACCAGATGAGCTTTGCTTCCTCTCCCTTCTAATTGTAAACTTCTGGGGAACAACCGGGGGCAGCTCCTAGGAAACCAAGATGGTCCCTTTGGCACACCCATCATGTGGGATGTAAAACGCAGGAGCAGTCAAACACAACATTGCTAGAGTGGACACAAAAGGCATCTTAGTCCACCAGCCGGAACTTCCTGTTTATTCTGGGCTGGGATGGACTTTCTCTATGTAACTGGAGATGGGTGTGGTCTCACCTGGGCAGGTTAATACAAAACCACAGGGACCAGGCTCCATCTTTCTCTTTTGGACGACGCTCTCAAACAAGCTGTATTGCTAAGATGCTCTCTTGCCAAGAGAGGACAAAGGGGCTGTTTTCCCTTATGGAACAGTCTCCTGAGTAAATGTTACTTTTACTAAGTTTAAGTCTGCCTCTGGGATCCAATTGTGAACAGATGATTTCTCGTGAGTAAACATTTTATGCTTTTATAGAAGACTGTGTATTGTCTTATTTTGAGAAGGATTGATGGGGAAAATACCAGGACATTTATTACAAGGTTTTAACAAACCTGAGCAAGCTATCTGCTGTGTGTGTGTTTAAAAGGGGAATGAGAACTCTGCTAATTTCTGGGACTTGTAAACATAAGTTGGAACAGGATATCTTAAACAATATACCCTCTCCTGCATCCCAAAACATTCCCACACATCAGGGTTTGTTTCTTCATCTCATCGTCTGGAGTTTGGCGATTCAGGATTGCTTGAAATGGGTGGGGCTTGTTTTGACAGTGTGATCTTCAACAGTTTTTCTTCCTAATGCTAGAACTCCTAGGCATCCAATAAGGTTGAATGATGGATGATTCAGTATAGATAAAAGAAAGAACTTCTTTACACAGCACATAGTTAAACTATGGCATTCGCTGACACAGAGAGCAGTGAAGACCACCAACTTGGATGGCATTAAAGGAGGAGAAGACTATCAATGGAAGTTCGCCATGATGACTATGCTCTGGCTCCACAGTTAGAAATGGTATGTTGATGAATACCAGTTTCTGGAAACACCAGGAGATAGTTGTGCTCAGGTCTTGCTTGTGGGCTTCCCATGGACATCTGGTTGGCAACAGCGACAACAGAATGCTGGACTAGATGGGCCACTGGTCTGATCCAATGGTGCAGTTCTTATGTTCGTATAAACATATGGCATTGGGAAACCAGACTATGATCTCACATCCAAAGATGGGATTATCCAAAGGCCAGGGATAGAACTCCTGGGACTCACCGCTTTCCCCAAGAGCAGGTTAATACTTCACTGGAAAAGCATTTTGAACACTTCCAAGTTATCCAGTTTTGCAGATCCTCACCAAAGATTTTGGCCCCTTTCATTCCACATCCATCTTTTTTCACCAGTAGGAGGCCAATGAGTTTTTCTCCTACACTATGAATGCAGTTGCTGAGGGCTATGGATAATTCACTTTCAGAAAGGCATTGTTACTTTGTGCTGTGGTTATTCTGGTAGTGAAATAAGGCTTACCGATCAAATGCTTGTGCCCTTGTTCTGACAGTGAATGACTGTCAAACAAACACCAGCCTCTTGGAACATTGTGCAATTGTTCCCACCTACGCATGAGTTTGGATGAAGACATCCTTCTTCGGTATTTGGGAGATGGAGGAGCAGGGAGCAGTATTCAAGTGTAGTGAGCCTTTACTGTTCTTTCTCAATCACTGGGGGAGTGAGAAAAAGGTCACCCCAGTCACCGGACAAGTCATTGTTAATTAGAGCAAAACCTTGCCCCTGTAGATGGAAAGGCCTCCTGCGTCATTGCTGCATTTAAAGGTGGGTGTCTTTCTCCAATTTGCAACTAGGAATGCTGATCCCACTCTCCCATTCCAAACCTCTCTCTGGAGGGGAACAGAGGCAGTAGTGATCTGCACACCTTTGAAGTGTATTGATAAAACACCAGCATCTATAAAAAGGATTCCAACCAGTCAATATAGTCAGTAGATGATGACATTTTATCATTTTATATACAGTGGTACCTTGGTTCTTAAATGCCTTGGTACTTGGAACCCAAACAGGGCAAACCCGGAAGTCAGTGTTCCAGTTTTTCGGAAGCCGAACATGCTCCGTTTTGAGTGTTATGCTTCCAATTTGAGTGTTACGCTTCTGATTTGATTGCCACACTTCTGTTTTGAGTGTTACGCTGAGGTCTGTCTGTTTTTGCTATTTGTTTTGTATTTTCCTTTTTGCGGCTCTTTTGTTTTTGTGACTGTGTGGAACCCAGTTCAGCTACTGATTGATTGATGGTGTGACTGCAGTACATTGTTTATTGCTTTCATTTTATGGATCAGTGGTCTCATTAGATAGTAAAATTTGTGGAAAATTGCTGTTTTAGGGGTTGTTTTTAAAAGTCTGGAACGGATTAATCCTTTTTGCATTTCTTTTGAAATGCGGAAGCGTGCATTGGTTTTGGAACACTTTGGTTTTGGAACGGACTTCCGGAACAGATTAAGTTTGAGAACCAAGGTACCACTGTACTGTTAACTAAGTTACAATCTTTTGTGGTGAAAGCAAATAAAAATACTTGAAATAAATAAACTCCTCAGGGCAAAAAGGGAGTAAGTGGATGGCGGAATCAATATAACTTTGTACATACCCCCAAATTCCTAGAAATATCCATGGGTGTCATACACAGGGCATCATGTTGTTCAAGGTGCCTATAATGAAACTGAATTACTGGAACAAATTTCCATGAATATCTGATATTAGGGAAAGCTAGAGTGTGACTAATAATGCTGAAGAAATTACTCCAGAGTGATTGCTGCTTATATATCCCTAGGCCTGCCCCTGGGATGCTTTCAAGGTTAAGAGGACATTGTCTGACTTCCTCAGACAACATGGGGAATTAAACGGAGATGCTTCAGGTCTCTACCTTTAACATCCATATCCATGGAAATCAATTCTACAAATTACAAAGAAACAAGTATATGCTTTTTGCACTTGTGCCTCTTGCACACTTATTTCCCGTGTAGTGCCTCATGATTGTGACCCTATGCATACTTAATTTCAAAGTCCCCCAGAATTCAGCGAGCCTTATTTCTGAAACACGTGCATGATTGTGTTGGAAAGGGTTTGTTATTTTATTTTATTTTATTTTATTTTATTTTAGTAATGGCCTTCCCCAGTGGTTTGCCTGCAGCATCTGGTATACAGAGCCTCCCCACTTGTGTGGGTGTTACATTCCCTGTTTAGGGAAGTTTTTATGTTTGATGTTTTCTTGTGTTTTTACATTCTGTTGGGAGCCACCCAGAGTGGCTGGGGAAACTCAGTCAGATGGGGCAGCATATAAATTATAGAATTGTTCTTGTTCTTGTTCTTGTTGCTGCTGCTGCTGCTGCTGTTGTTACATTTCTGGGCAACGAGCATGTACATGAAATAATGTTTAGTGGAGAACAACATCTAAAATGACCTCTCCACAGGCCTCAAATATTGGCGCAAAGGCTCCTGTGATTGCTAGCCATTTCCCTGATCTTCTGTGCCATTTTTTGGGGCAGTTTTCTTGCTCTTTGGGGGCCCTTTGTGCACCTTTTTTGTGGTTTAAATAGATTTATTAAATTATTTCCTGGTGCCACATGTCTACGCGGTTGTGCACAAGTTGAACCTGCATAAGCGGGGATATCGTCTCTGGGCGTGGGAGATCCAGTCATCTGTCCCAATTCTCTCTATTTCCAGTGCATTTGGAACTAGAGTAGCATATTCCGAAAACAAGAGGTGTGTGGCTAATCTGACCAAAAGTTTAACCTTGCATGTTGCCTTGGTTATACCAGTTTTGCATTTTGCATTTATTTTTTTTGTATGTTATGACTTGTTTAGCCTACAAACCATTTGTTCCCCAGTTAGGTTTTATTAGGGGTGCTCACAGAATCAGTCCCTGCCGGATTCCTCCCTGGAGTTTGAGGTTCTGCTTTATGGAGTACGGTTACCGAAGTGGAAATGATTAATGTCGGGAACCAGAGTTCTTCTGGGTTTCGTATTTCCAGTAAGTTTTCAACAGTTTTTGAGTTGTTTGGCTGTATCATTTTATGTGGATCATTTTATATTTCCGTAAGCCACCTTGAGAAGGGTGAGAAGTGCATCCTCTTAACTAAATAATAAATAAACCAGCATAATGTTCTTAATAAATTATAGGGGTATGTGCTGGCACTGTGTGTACCCTGAGTAACGAGGTGAATTGGAAAAATTCAAGGTAGTTTTTCACATTACCAAGTTGGATCACGCTGCTAACATGACTTGCTGAGGCAAACCAGGGAATGCCTCACTTCTGAGTAGCTCTGTTGCCTCAGGTTTCCCATAAAGTTAAACATGTGGGGGTGGGATTGAAGTAACAAGCCTTGTCAGCAGAAGCCCTGCTCAAGGTATTCTGCTTGTGAAACAGGACTTCTCCACTCTCCCCCCCCCCCGGCATACCCCTGTCTGCACCCCTGAAATTGGCTCTGTCAAGGTCTGAAGAACTCCGAAAAATGGCAGGGGGGAATAATTCCACATGACCAAATTGAACAGTTTGTTCTGATGGAACATAATATGATGCTGAATTATCTCCATGATCATTTCACCCATTTCCTCCCCCCTGTTCAGCCTAGACCCTGAGGTCCAGCTCTGAGGGCCTTCTGGTAGTTCCCTCACTCTGAAAAGTGAGGTTACAGGGAACCAGGCAGAGGGACTTCTCGGTAGTGGCGCCCACTCTGTGGAATGCCCACCCATCAGATGTCAAGGAGATAAAGAACTGCACAACTTTTAGAAGACATCTGAAGACAGCCTTGTATAGGGAAGTTTTTAATGTTTGACGTTGTGTTATGCTAATTTTCCAGAGGCATCTATACATTGAAAATTGGCATGTGCAAATATCATGCACATTTGTGTCAAATGTATGCACCCTGAGTCTTCTATAAGTATCTAGACACACATGTGCAAGCCAGAGTTGAAGGTTTTTGTAGACAGTCACAGTTATGAGGAACCAAAAAGAGGGTGTCTCAAAGGGTAGAGCTGAAAAGGAAGTAGCTAAGAGAGCAGAGATCTCTGTAGGCAACGTCTAGCACCAAATTAAGGGTCGCCAACTCCAAGACATTGATGTCTAAACAAGTACCCCAAACTGCCTCGGGAAGGCTAGAGAAGTGCATTCCAGTTGACGCAAGATGGTAATGATGATAATTATGCAAGATTAATTGAACTACACCTCATTTCACTGAAACGTTTATCTCCTTAAGCATAGCATAGCGGCGCTGGAGCAATTTCCCTATTCCTTTTAACTTGCCAGGTACGTGAACTGACCCTAAATGCCAACCTGCCGTTCTTTCATGCTACTAACTTGTTTTATCTCAAGCTGGCTATTTCTCTCTGTATCGCGGCACTCTCCTCTCTGAGCATTAACGAGGGACATTTCTTTCGAACTGAGTTTTAGCTTTGCTCTTAACTCCTTCAAAATCCCATCTCTTTCTAATAAAACTTTCCCTCCCCATGTTCTGACTCTGGAACTTAGAGCAGTCATTTAGTATGAAATGACTGCCAGTCACAGGTGATCTCTGCAATGGGAGGGGATGTTCAGGAATATTCCAGCCCTACCACTGGAAGGACAAGTTGGCAGTTGCTGCAGTGACAGCTCCCACAGCCCTTCTGGAGCCTGCTGGCAACTCCCCTCTGTTGGAGAGCAGAGCTTTGTACACTGCACATGTCATGCACCCCTAAAGTAGCCTGCTGCCCTCAGATGCACAGGAGGACAGCACCTCATGACCAATAGACTAGGTACAAAAGGCAAAAGGTAAAGGACACCTGGACGGTTAAGTCCAGTCAAAGGCGACTATGGGGTTGTGGCAATGGTCATGCTTTCAGGCCAAGGGAGCCAGAATTTGTCCACAGACAGCTTTCTGGGTCATGAGGTCAACATGACTAAATTGATTCTGGTGCAACGGAACACTGTGACAGAAACCGGAGTGCACGGAAATGGTGTCTACCTTCCCTCCACAGCGGTACCTATTTATCTACTTGCACTGGCATGCTTTCGAACAGCTAGGTAGGCAGGAACTGGGACACAGCAACAGGAGCTCACGCCGTTGAGTGGATTTGAACCGCCAACCTTATGATTGGCAAGCTCAAGAGGCTCAGTGGTTTAGACCACAGTGCCACCTGCAATGTAGTTTAGGTGGGGATGCCTGACCACCACTAACAGATTTGAGGCAGGCAGATCATATACTGTAACACCAATACTGTTGCAACTATACCAACCACCTCTATGCTTCCGATCTGAATAAAAAGTAATGGTTTTAACCTATAAAGCTTTTTACACACACCCACACACACACCCACACACACACACCTGTACAGTGGTACCTTGGAACTTGAACGGAATCAGTTCCAGAAGTCCGCTTGACTTCCAAAATGTTTGGAAACCAAGGCGTGGCTCCCGATTGTCGGACGTTCGGGTTCAAAGAACGTTCACAAACCGGAACACTCACTTCCGGGTTTGTGGCGTTCAGGAGCCAAACCATTTGAGTTGCAAGGCGTTCGACTTCTGAGGTACGACTGTATTTGTATTCCGCCTTTCCACAGTTCAAACCATGCTCAAAAGCACCTTACAACATGAAAATATACATAACTACAACATAACAAAAACTGTCCAAAACCATAAATAAAGCATTAAAAATTGCACAACCAAACTGAATAATTTCCACATAAATCACAAGATCTAAAATAAAGATACGAAAACACACACACACACACAACAGCAAAGCAGCAGCAACAACCCCCAACAAAAAACCCTCTAAACAATAACTCAGCCCAAGAGACTGAGTTAGAGCTACTGCTCAGGACTCCAGTATCTTCTGGAATCCATCTCCTGATACGATCCTACCTGGACCCTTAGGTCATCTTCTGCAGCCTTTCTCCAGGCGTCCCCTATGAGGGAGAATCAGAGGGTGGTGGCAAGGAGAAGGGCCTTTTCAGTTGTGGCCCCTCATCTGTGGATTGCCCTATCCAACAAAGTCTCCCTGGTGCTTTCATTGATATTGTTTTGGCACTATCTCTCCCCCCCACCCCACCCCTCACTGTGTCTTTTGGTAGATTGAAATGATGTTGTTTTGTTATTAGTGTGCTGCCAAGTTTCCTGTGGCTGCTATGGAAGTTTTTTTGTTCTGTTTTCACAGTACTATGTATTTACATTTATGTTTAAAATGTCTTGCAAGTTGCTTGGAGATCTTAAGGAAACAAGCAACTAATAATGATGATGACGACGATTATGATATTCAGATTCACCAGAAGATGCTACCCCATTGCTATTCTTGAAGCCAGATTCAGCGGCCAGCCCAATCTGCTTCTGCAAACGGAATTGGAAGGGGTCCCAAGCATGTCCTTTACCTCAGGCAGCAAGAAGTCTCAAATTCTGAACAAAATAGGAAATTCTTTCCAGTAGCACCTTAGAGATTTGGTATCTGAAGAAGTGTGCATGCACATGAAAGCTCATACCAAGAACAAACTCAGTTGGTCTCTAAGGTGCTACTGGAAAGAATTTCCTATTTTGTTTCGACTATGGCAGACCAACACGGCTACCCACCTGTATCTCAAATTCTGGGCTATGATGCCAGTGTGTGCACTCCCTTGCACTGAGTCATATCAAGGTTCCAGATAAGCACCTTCCTTTTCCAACCCAACTTGGGAGGCGCCAGGGATTGAACATGCAACTAGCATTGAACATTGCCAGAGTCACAGCTTTTCAGTGCTGTTTCACTTTTCTCCTCGGTTTCAATGCAAAGTTGGCTCTCCCCTGTGGCAGACGGCGTTACTGCTTTGCCGAGTCAGACGAACCACAACACACGACACTGAAACTGTTGTCGAAAGAGTTCAGCTGCTCTTGAGTGGCAGGCAAGCAATCTCATGAAAGAGCCACCCATGTATGTGGTGCAATGGCTAGTTGAGCTGCCTTAAAAATCATTTTTAAACTCACTGTGGGAGAAGGCTTGCTGCCTCTTAGTCAGCAGGAGTTTGTTGGGCTATGTGTTGAGCAACACGTGAGGTTTCTGCATTAGGGGACTGTTTTCAGCTTCTCCCTTACTCTTGGGAGAACATCTGCAGTGATAACTATTGTGAAATAAAACAGAAGACTGTTTTTCTCTGGCTCTTGTTAAGGAAAGGCTCTGCTTTTTTATTTCTTTAAAAACAACAACAACTAGATTTGTTTCTCAATATTAATTCCATTAGAGTTTAAGAAGAGGTTGGATGGCCATCTGTCATGTACAATCTAATTGAGATTCCTGCATTGCAGGTGGCTGCACAAGATGACCCCAGTGTCATTTCCATCACTACATCCTATGATTTTATATATATATAAAAAATCCTTCCAGTAGCACCTGAGAGACCAACTAAGTTTATTCTTGGTATGAGCTTTCGTGTGCATGCACATTTCTGAAGATGGACAGACAGATGGCCATCCAACCTCTTCTTAAACTCTAATGGAATTAATATTGAGAAACAAATCTAGTTGTTGTTGTTTTTAAAGAAATAAAAAAGCAGAGCCTTTCCTTAACAAGAGCCAGAGGAAAAACAGTCTTCTGTTTTATTTCACAATAGTATCACTGCAGATGTTCTCCCAAGAGTAAGGGAGAAGCTGAAAACAGTCCCCTAATGCAGAAACCTCACGTGTTGCTCATCACATAGCCCAACAAACTCCTGCTGACTAAGAGGCAGCAAGCCTTCTCCCACAGTGAGTTTCAAAATGCTTGTTTTAATTTCTGTAAAACACCCTGAGTCCTGCTTCCAGGAAATGAGAAGGTATAAATCAGCTTTTCTCAACTTTGGGTCCCCAGATGTTTTTGGCCTACAACTCCCATCATCCCTGACCACTGGTCCTGCTACCTAGGGATGATGGGAGTTGTAGGCCAAAAACATCTGGGGACCCAAGGTTGAGAAAGGCTGGTATAAATAAATAAAATAATAAATAATATGTGGTAGAGGATCCACTCTGTTCAAGGATGTTATTGGATTGGATACAGATCATTGGTTGATCTTAGTTCTCATTTAAACCAATGGAAGTTAAGTTTCTAGTGGAACTCACATTCAGCTAATTGAGTCTGGGTCCAACATACTTTCTGTCATAGTATTATTCATATTTGATGGGGGCACTGAACTATAGCTTCTATCTATGCAATCAGAAACCTTTTTTCAAGTCACTGGCATTATTTCTTTTCATAGCAAGTCTTCTTAAAAATAGGGGAAGTTCCTAATCTAAAGGTAAAGGTAAAGGTAAAGGTAAAGGTAAAGGGACTCCTGACCATTAGGTCCAGTTGTGTCCGACTCTGGGGATGTGGTGCTCATCTCGCTTTACTGGCCGAGGGAGCCGGTGTACAGCTTCCGGGTCATGTGGCCAGCATGACAAGCCCCTTCTGGCGAACCAGAGCAGCTCATGGAAATGCCGTTTACCTTCCCGCCAGAGCGGTACCTATTTATCTATTTGCATTTGATGTGCTTTCGAACTGCTAGGTGGGCAGGAGCAGGGACTGAGCAATGGGAGCTCACCCCGTCGCGGGGATTCGAACCGCAAACCTTCTGATCGGCAAGCCCTAGGCTCAGTGGTTTAGACCACAGCGCCACCTGTGTCCCATAATCTAAAGGTACATACAGCAAAATCACTAATGGTCCAAAGAGAAAGTAATCAACACTACCTATCTGTAGCTGTCCTGCATAAATACAGTCAGCTAGGAAGCTGCTGATATTCTTCTAGAGGCTAAGGATTTGCACAATTAAAAACCTTATGAATTTTAAATGATTCATCATTCAGTTCATTCCTCTGGAAAATCTGTCTGCCATTGCGGACTCCCCCCCCCCCCAAATGCTGAACACTCAGTTCATCTGAAAGTCCTGGCTAGGATTCCACTGTATCATGGGTTTTGTAGTCTTAAGGTTGTATTCAATATTACTTCTTTCCTCAGGGGATCAAAGTTAGGACTGGGCAGAAATAGTTGGTGATTGTTGCAAGTGTTGTGGGTATGCTGAAAATGCTCCTGAAGATTGGATTAATCATCATCATTGAATTCTTAGTTTTCAGGGGTTGTGGGATGTGTGTGTGTGTGTGTGTTAAATATAAAGTAATTGAATACTGACTTGACCCCCACATTGAGGGGGCCCAGCATCATGTGATGAGATCATGTCCCTGCCTGGTTTGCAATCGCTGCCTGGTGGTGCCAGGTGGTTGGGCATGGTGGCCCTTTCAATATTTGGGGGTGGCTCAGCCCCCTACTCACAAATATTGAGGGGGCCAAAGCCCCTTCCAACTCCCATAGCTGGTGCCCCTGGTGGAAGATTTCTTTCACTTACAAAGCAAAGTGTCTGCCTTGTCACAACTGGAAGTAATGGATTGGCTGCTCGCAGCTCCCCTGGCTAATAGTACATTGTTCTTCCCATGGGGTGAGGGAGATGCCTACCCCATTGTGTCCAGCAATGGGTGGAATGGGTGTTAAATATTTTTACCTGTTGGATATTTAATCTGGATGCCCTGGGAGGGATTCAAGGTAATGCTATGGCAATCATTCTTTTAGCACAAGCTTTCCAGCTTGCTAGATGGAACGACTCCTCCTCTGTTCCCCCATGCGCTGTTTTAGGTGCTCTCGTGAACCAAATGGGGGGGGGGCATGAGGGGTACACAGGAGAAGGAAAAGACGGGGCGTCCCATTGCATTAGTGGGATCCTTTCTGCCAGATTCTGCTAGCAAGAAACATTAGTTGAATCCCGCCCACTGTGCATGTTATAGGATGGTGATGGTTTATTAATTTGCATACTGCTTAACGGCCAAGCTGTAGTTGTACATGCTGTAGCTGCAGATGCCATACACGATATTTAAGACAGTTTGTGCATAGTGTATTCTCTTGTGATGTTTGGCGGGTGCCCTCGTTATATTCTTTTGGATGCCACCAAAAACATACTTTATTTTTTTGTATTTCTGCAAGCCTACCCGGCCATATAATTTAGCATTCATATTAGCTTTAAAAGTTTTACTGGTTTTATCCAGTTTAAATAATTACTATATTCATGTTTTAGTTTCGTAGATTTTAGCTGCCTTTTATTCCCGGTTTTATTATGTACACAGCTTAGAGAGCTCATCAATTAAGCTCTTTTATAATTTTGTCCAAACAAATAAATAATTTTTTGAGAGTGTATAATTTTGCACTTTTTTTAAGAGAGAGAGGGGGGGGGGAGAGAGAGACAGTTCACTTGATAAAAACAAAATAAAATAAAGAATTCCTTCCAGTAGCACCTTACAGACCAACTAAGTTTGTTCTTGGTGTGAGCTTTCATGTGCATGCACACTTCTTCAGATACACTGAACACCTTGTTCTGGAATTATGGGTGATCAGAGAATTGTGACACACAAATAGAGGGCATCTCATCCCACAGGGCAGCAGAAAACAGATGTTTGGGTTTTCATTTCTCCTCACATGGCAGAGTGATAGTTCCTCCCCCAGACAAAGCAAATTTGAGATCTTCATCGGATCTACAAAAATACAGTGCACAAGGCAACATTCAATCCAATCAGCTGCTAAGACTGAAGCAACCTCAACTTTACTTTCTTCTCCAGCTCTGAAGGGTTAAAGAGCTCAGCAGAGAAGTCACACAGAAGGAAAGAGAGAGAGAAAATGAGATAGATGTCTCCTAGGACTGAAATTTCCACTTAACTGACAAACTTCTGAGCATACATTTTCCTCCAGCTTCCCATCATAAATAAGGTGATTATAGATTCTTTATGGGCTGTTTTTATAACAGAAACCTCATGGAAATGAAGCCTTAAAATTCATGGCCATTTAGCTGGGAGGGGTTTGCACTACTTTTACGGTGAATGCACGGCTCAGTCTGCTGGAAACTTCCGATGTACACAAACAAGCCCCATTAAAACGAATTGGTCCCCTACAAAAACCAACTTGTGCTCTCACCCACCAAATGCTCCCATTAAATACTATGGGATCTACACCGCAATTCAAGCTGTGCTCTTGCACAAAGCTCATTTGCTTCGATGGAACTTGCATGGAAGACAATTCTGCCATAGAATGCGTTCCTATTTTCCACGTTTGCACACTCTTCTGAATGCCCCCCTCTGAAAACTGCTCATACTCATGAGATGATGTTGAAGAAGCACTTCTTCCAATGTATTCTTCCTTAAGACGGAGATCTCCTCTTATTAGTTATTCTCTTAGCCAAGTTGCTTAGTCCATGTTTCCAAGGCAACAGACAGGAAGCGGGAGTTAAGCAAAATCTTTCATGGGGGTGGGGTGGATGAGGGAGCCTGAGCAAGGTCAGGCGTTTACCGCTAAATACAAATCTGTCACGCCTAATAGATGACGCTCTTTAGTTTCCAAGCTACTCGGCCTGCTCCCAGCAGCCAAGGAGAAAATAAAAAAGACACTCATGCATGAATGCCAATCAGCATGCGCTGGAAACATTGATGTATCCGCACATGTGCCATAACAGCTGCACCGGAGCAGGGCTATGAATGGTAAGGAGGAAATAAAGAAGAGTCAATAATTACGGAGAAGGTCAAGATGTAAAGATCTGAATATTAGATACATTTCCATCATGTTGATGTGGGCAGAGGAAAAGCTTGTGTTGCTGCCAGTGCACTCACAGGTGGGCGGCGCATGAGAATAAAGGCAGAGAAATATGCGCTCAGCAGTTCAGCATCAGTACAGAAAACTCACAGAGCTTCGTACCGTCTACAAAAGCCCATATGTTAAGAACTTCAGCTTGCTTGCTTAACAAATATCAACAGTTTCCAGCCCCCATGGCTATTATTATTATTATTATTATTATTATTATTATTATTATTATTTATACCCCCACCCATCTGGCTGGGTTTCCCCAGCCACTATGGGCAGCTTCCAACAGAATGTTAAAATACAATAATCTATTAAACATTAAAAGCTTCCCTAAACAGGGCTGCCTTCAGATGTCTTCTAAAAGTCTGGTAGCTGTTTTTATCTTTGATTTCTGGTGGGAGGGCATTCCACAGGGTGGGTGCCACTACCGAGAAAGCCCTCTGCCTGGTTCCCTGTAACTTGGCTTCTCGCAGTGAGGGAACCGCCAGAAGGCCCTCGGCACTGGATCTCAGTGTCCGGGCAGAACGATGGGGGTGGAGACGCTCTTTCAGGTATACTGGACCGAGGCCATTTAGGGCTTTAAAGGTCAGCACCAACACTTTGAATTGTGCTCGGGAACGTACTGGGAGCCAATGTAGGTCTTTCAGGACCGGTGTTATGTGGTCTCGGCGGCTGCTCCCAGTCACCAGTCTAGCTGCCAGGTTCTGGATTAATTGCAGTTTCTGGGTCATCTTCAAAAATAGCCCCACATAGAGCGCATTGCAGTAAACCAAGCAAATGATAGCTAGAGCATGCACCACTTGAGCGAGACAGTCCATGGGCAGGTAGGGTCTCAGCCTGCGTACCAGATGGAGCTGGTAGACAGCTGCCCTGGACATAGAATTAACCTGCGCCTCCATGGACAGCTGCAAGTCGAAAATGACTCCCAGGCTGCACACCTGGTCCTTCAAGGGCCCTGTTACCCCATTCCGGACCAGGGAGTCCTCCACACCTGCCTGCCTCCTGACCCTCCAAAACACTACTTCTGTCTTGTCAGGATTCAACCTCAATCTGTTAGCTGTCATCTATCCTCCAACAGCCTCCAGACACTCACACAGGACTTTCACCGTCTTCACTGGTTCTGATTTGAAAGAGAGGTAGAGCAATGTGTGTGGGATGTAAACACAGAGCAGCCAAACACAACACTCCGAGAGTGGACATGAAGGTAACTCAGTCCTCCAGGCTTAACTTTCTGTTTACCTGGACTGAGTTACAGGAACCAGAAGTAGGTGTGGTCTTACCTGGGAACCAGATCCCAAAGAAAACTCCCCATTTTGCCTCGTCCTTTGAACAAGCAGGATGCTCTCTCTCAGCTTGCAGCTGAGAGAAGCAGAAGTGAAGCTTCATTCCTTATGGAATCAGCTTCACCACATGTAAATATGTTTATCTAAGTTTATCTGCCTCTTTCAGCCTGTACTGTGACTCTTGGATGTCTGTAAGTAAACTCTTTTATATCTAATAATCAGTACTGTATTGTGTCTTTGCTTTTAAGAGGGAACAAGGGGAATATACCAGGAATATATATTTCTTATAGAGGCTTTAGTAAGCCTATGCAACCGTTTTCTGCTGTGTTTTATTTATTTATTTTTTTTTTTTTTTTCTTTTTAATTTTAAAATAAATTTTATTGTTCTTTAAAAATATTCTTACATAACTCACATATGTGAATGAATATATACAAAAAAAGAAAACACAGTCCAAAACATATGTCTACATTCATTGTCCAAAGAAGAGAGAAAAAAAGGAGAAAAAAGAAAAAAAAAAAAAAAAGGAAAAGGAAACAAGAAAGAAAAAAGAAAGGAGAAAAAAGAAAAGAAAGAAGTCAGAGGGGGAGTAGAGAAACTCCAACTGACATACATGGTTAAGCTTCACACACAAAAAGAACTTCCACTGCTTTAACAACGCTTCATATTTTAAATAAATTACCTTGTTCTATCTGTCGTTTGTACATACTTCACAAATTTTATAAATCTTCCAAACATCGCTTCACAAACTTTACTAACTTTAATTCCTTTCATTATTCTAGACACAACCAATATCTTCTATTCTTATCTTGTTTCCCCAAATATTCATTTATATATTTCCATTGATTTTTAATTATTTCTTTAGAAGCACCTCTAATGTAGTTCGTCAGCTTCGCTAGCTCCAGGTATTCTACAATTTTACTGACCCATTCGTCTTTTGATGGTAACTGATCTCCTTTCCAATATTTAGCCACGAGCGTTCTTGCGGCGGTTGTCACGTATAGAAAAATATTTATTCTATCTCTTGGTATTTCATTGGTAATTATTCCCAATAAGTATAGCTCTGGTTTTTTGGTATACGATATTTTGATCAGCTTTTGCACCTCTTCGTGGATCATCGTCCAAAATTCTTTAATTTTGGGGCAAGTCCACCAGATATGGAACAACGTCCCAATCTGGTCTCTACATCTCCAGCACTTATTGTTCTTGGAGTTACTTATCTTGGCTGTTCTTTCTGGTGTTAGATACCATCTATGGTGTACCTTCATGAGATTTTCTTTTATTTGGTAAGAGGCTGTAAATTTAATATTTTTCGTCCAGAATTGCTTCCATTTATCATATTCAATTTCATACCCAAAATCTTTTTCCCACTTTATCATGTTGCTATTTTTTGTACCTGAGGTCTGCTGTTCACTTTTTATTAATCTATATACTTTGGATAATATTTTCTGTTTGCACACAATTATTTCATCTATTCTTGTTTCTTTATTTTCGAACCCTCTATTTTTTAAATCCTGTTGAAATATCGCTCTCAATTGAAGATACTCTAGCCAGCTTATGCCAGTAGGTCTCAAGTCTGCATAATTTCTTAATTTTGGATTTTCTTTCTGCTCTTCCACTAATTCCTTATAGATAGGCCATCTCCTTTTAGTCGTGTTCTTAAAAGTTGAGGTGGCCTCCACCGGTGAGATACACCAGGGTGTTTTTTTCACTATTTTTGTTTTAATTCTTTCCCAAATTTCAATCAGCGCTTTCCTTACCAAATGATTATTGAATCTTCTATGCATTTTTAATTTCTCATAAAAAAGGTACCCGTGCCAGCCGTAGAGCTTGTCCCAGCCTTCCAATTCTAATGTTTCTTTATTTTCTAATGTAATCCAATCTTTGATCCAGATCCACCCAGCTGCATCATAATAAGTTAATAAATCCGGAACCCCGAAGCCGCCTACTTCTTTCTCGCTTAACATAATTTCTTGTTTTATTCTCGCTTTTTTCCCCTGCCAAATAAAGTCCGCCAGATCTTTTTGGCAATTCTTTAAGTACCTCGTCCCCACGATTACCGGTGCTATTTGAAAGAGGAATAGGATTTTGGGAAGTACCATCATTTTTATCATTGAAACCCGTCCTAATAAAGATAGCTGTAGTTTCTGCCATTTTTTAAGTGTTTCTTTAACATCTTTCCAGAGTCTGATATAGTTGTCCTTAAATAGATTTGTATTTTTGTTAGATATCCACAGACCTAAGTATTTAGCTTTAGTTTCAATTTTTAATCCCGTTACTTCTTCCAGTCTTTTTTTCTCCCATTCCCCCATATTTTTTGTTAATAATTTAGACTTTTCTTTATTTAGCTTGAAACCTGAGTTCTTCCCGAATTCATTAATTTTCTCTAATGCTTCTTGCAGGCTTTCTATCGGGGATTCCACTGTAATGATTACATCATCTGCGTAAGCTTTCACCTTATAATTATAATTACCCACTTTTATCCCTTCAATTTTCGTGTCATCTCTTAATGTGTTAAGGAGAATTTCCAGGGTTATAATAAATAACAGTGGGGAAAGGGGGCAACCTTGCCTGACACCTCTCTCAATTTCGAAGCCTTCCGATAGCTCATTGTTTATGATTAATCTGGCTGTTTGTTTGTTGTAAATACTCTTTATCCCATTCAAAAAATTTTCTCCAATTTTCCACCTTTCCAGATTTTTCACCATAAAATTCCAGGAAATGCTGTCAAAAGCTTTCTCGGCGTCCACCAACAGCATTGCAATTTTTTTACTAGGGTTTAACTCTACATATTCCCATAGATTGATTATTGTTCTGGTATTATCTTTAATTTGTCTCTCGGGGAGGAAGCCTACTTGATCTTTATCTATCACCCTTTTTAATAATCTTTTTAATCTGTTTGCCAATACCCCTGTAAAGATTTTGTAGTCTATATTTAGCAGCGATATCGGTCTGAAGTTTTTTGTTAATTTCAAATCAGCGCCTTGCTTAGGAATTAAAGTTATCAAGGCTTCTTGCCAGGAATTAGGAATCTTCTTTTTTTGCAAGATCTCATCCAATATAACCTTTAACTTTGGTATTATTATCTCTTTAAATCTTTTGTAATATATTACTGGAATTCCGTCCGGGCCGGGAGATTTTCCTGTTTCCATTTTATTTATTACCTCCTCTATCTCTTCTATCCCGATTTCTGCATTTAACATGTTATATTCCTCATCCTTAATTTCTGGCAATTCTTTCCCCTGTAGATAGTTTTGCATTTCCCTTTCTTCCTCCCCTTTGTCCTGATATAAATTTTTATAATACCTCCAGAATTTTGTCTTAATTTGTTCCGGGTCTGTTAACTCCACCTCTCCATCCAATATTTTATTTATCACCCTATTTACTTGTCTTTCTTTCGCTAGCCATGATAACATTCTCCCTGGTTTATTAGCCTGTTCGAAATATCTTTGTTTAGTCCAGAGAATCTTCCTTTCTACCTCTTTATTTATCAAATCTGAGAGGTGGGATTGCAAATTCCTGATGCTCGATCTTAATTCTTCACTCTTCGGCTTTTTAACCAATTCCAATTCCTTATCTCTTATTTGCTTATTCATTTCTATAAAGTTGTTATTCTTCTCTTTCCTGATTTCTTTCATCTGTTGAATCCCAAATCCCCTCATGTAAGCTTTACTGGTGTCCCAAATCACCATATTATCCGTTATTTGATTTTCATTTATTGCAAAAAATTCCTTTAATGTCTCTTTTGCTTTATTCACTCTTGCCTCCTCCCGCCAAAGTTCTTCATTCATCCTCCATCTCCCACTTGTACGTTTCCTAAATTTCATCTCTATCGAGACTGGATTATGATCGGAGATGGATTTATTTAAAATTTCAGTTTTTCCCACATTCAACATTAATTTTTTTGAGACCCAGATAGCGTCAATCCTCCCTCCAGATTTATGTGCTTCCGAGTAGAAGGTGATATCTCTGGCACATGGGTTTTTGGTTCTCCAGGTATCATGTAAATTTAAATTAGTGACCAAATTAAAAAAAGATAGTGGAAGTTTACCAGAGTTGGTTATTTTCTCCCTGTCCGTTCTGTCCAGGTCATTAGATATTACACCGTTCTGGTCTCCCATAAATATTATATCCTCCCCTGCAAAATCCCAGAGTTTTTCCTCCAGGTTCCTGTAAAATTCCTCTTTCCTATTATTGGGAGCGTAGAAACCGACCAACACAATTTTTCCAGCTTCCGATTGTATCTCTACAATTAATATTCTTCCTTCCTCATCTTTAAATAATAACTGAGGTTGTAACCCTGGATTAATATACATCACTACGCCTCTTTTTTTCTCTACCCCCGCTGCTATAAATTCCTTTCCCAACCTTACATTCTTTAAGACCCTTGTATGAATTTGGGAAATATGGGTTTCTTGTAAGCAAATGATGTCCCATTTTCGCTTTTTCAATATACATTCCACCCTATTCCTCTTTAGCTTACTGTTTAGACCGTTTACGTTCCATGATACACATTTCAACGACATGACTATAACTCTATCTTTATTCTCCTTTTATGTAATTAATAAGAAAACTCTAAAGAAAAAAGAAAAGGAGGGAGAAAAAAATGAAAATTAAAGGAAAGGGAAAAGGGGGGAGAGGGCACAAAAAACAAAACAAAACAGAACAAGACAGAAAAAAAAGAGAATCCACGGCGCCCAAATTGCAGAAGGGCGACGTCAGTTTAAAAATAATGCTTTCCCTGGTCCAATTGCGATTTAGTCAGTCGGAAGAAACCAAGGGAGGTCAAGTTGAGCTTAGTCCTCCGTTGTTCCGACCACCGCTTTCCTCGTCGTTTCAGTCGTTTGGGATGCTCTTTTCTGGTCGTTTCTCTCCACCCAGTTCCTCCCAATATTTCCTCCAGAAGATTTCGGTGTCGTCTACAGATTTAAAGAGTCTTCTTCTTTCCTTAAAAGTAAACGAGAGTCCCTCTGGGAACTCCCATCTGAACAGAATTCCATTTTTCCTCAATGCTGATGTTATAAACTTATAATTCTCCCTCTTTTTGAGCAGACGGGTCGGAATTTCTTTCATTATTTCTATCGTATTTCCATACATTTGAAGAGGTTCTGCTCTTCCTTTTAGCAAGAGCTTGTCTCTCAACAGTCTTGAATTTAGGAAGATGAGGCAGTCCCCTGGACCTTTCCTGATTTTGGTTTTATTCACTTTTATTCTGAAGATTTTTTCTATGTCCAATATCAGCTCTTCTTCTGCCACTTTCAACCACTCCGCTATTGCTTTTATGATTATTCCTGAAATATCTTCATCTCGATTTTCTTTAATGCCCCTCAGGCGGAGAATCATCTCCTTCTGCCTCATCTCAAGAACAGCTAAAACGTCCAAAGTTTCTTCATGTATCCTCTTTAATTCATCTAGTTCCAATCTATCTTTTTCTTGGTATCTTTTAATTTCCTTTTGTTCTGACTGTGTCTTTTTAATGTTCTCTTCTTGTTTTTGCAGCTTCTCTTTAACCTCTTGCACCGTTGCATCTAGTTCCGTCTGTTTAGCTGTCATTTGGTTCACTTGGCCTGATAATTCCAGGATTAGGCTTGAGTTTTTCTCAATCTTACTTCCCATTAGCTCCATCTTTCCATCCAGCGTTTTGATATTCCCATCCAGCATTGTTAATTTGTCGCCTATATTTTTCTCCATTCTCTCCATAACTGTCATTAGCTCTTTCATCTCCATACTAGTGTCGTTTTCTATAATCGAATTCCTCCGTTGATGACCTAAAGCTGCTGCGTAGCTACTGGATACTGTTGTTTTTTTAGTTCCCATTGGTATATCGCTGCAGCTTATAATTTTTCAGTTCCTTTTTACTTTAACTTTATGATATTAGCTTGCTACAACACCCGTTTCCTTCTTTTTATAGGGAGTTCCCTTTGGGGATATTGCTTAGCAGCTGTCCATATCCACTCCTTATTTTCTTAAGTGTTGATTTCCCCCGTAGTTCTTGGGGCGACCACTGGGTGGCGTAAGTTCAGATAGTTACTTTGTTTCCAGCTGCAGTTTTGTTTATGGCCGCTTGAGGTCGCGCTTCTCTCTCTTTCTCTTGCCTCCCTCCTTCCTTCCCTTACGGTCTACTTTCCAGCACCTCTTTGTCTCCTCCTTCCGCTTTCTCGTTCGTCTCCCTTCCTCCTACGATGGCGGCCCTTCCGCTGACTCAGCTTTCTCGAAACATTCCGGTAATTAGAAAGGTTGTTAATTGTCTCACTCGCTCTTTCTCAGGGTAAAAAAGCTTGAATTTGTATGTTTGCACGCTCTTCACCTTCCCGCTCCCCCTTTAGCGGTTTCCTCTCTTTCACTTTATCTTGCGTGCTTTGTTGGTTTCCGTTTATACCCTCCCGATATCGTTCAATCCGCAGGGGGATAGTTTACGATACTTTCGCTACAGTCTTAGTTGTTTTATGACAGGTATTTCACGTTGTATCACAGCCCCCCTTGCTGTTACTGTCCGTTTCCGCCTTGCAAATTCCCCACGTCCTCTCCCTCCGATATCGCCCCTTTGTTCCGGGGCTACGCTATTGTTTATTTATGTATTTAGTTCTTCTATATTCGGGGGAGTTTGTTCTTTGCAGTCTGTATTTTAATGGGGGAAAGTTCGGCGCCGCTTTGCCGAGGTTTGGGGCGTGTGTGTTGCAGAGGGGTTTATGCCCGTTTGCACGGCGGTCTCCTGGTTAAATCTTTCGCGCCCTTACAAGGTTTGTTTTTTTTGGGCAGGAGACCCCAAATCGTGCCGCCGTGGGCTTCTGCCCCCAGAATCCCCCCCTGGGGTCGGTTGACTCACGCTTCGTCGCCCGTTTTCGCCTCTATGCAACACTGGTCCGCCTCGAGATAGCAGGAGCGCGGATCCCCACCCGGCACTAAGCACGCCGTCCCGGAAGTCCGTTTTCTGCTGTGTTTTAGAAGGGAATGTAACTCTGCTAAGTTTGGAGCTTGCTCACACAAGCTGGGATTGAGATATATAAATAATATATACTCATCCACACTCCTAATCATTCCCACAATGTGTACTGAGATATCTCATACCTGGGAGTGGGCTGAGAGTCAGTGAGTAGAGATCTTGTGATTTCAGTGGTCTGGGCATGGATTTTGCCTGAATCAAGGCAGCTTTTTTTCAGCCATCAACAACAGGCCAGGCTCGGTAAGGGCTGCAGCATAACTATGGGGCACTGTGGGGCCCATTCTACCCCCTCAGAGGTTAGGGCAGCTGTTCCTTGGTTCCTTCTACAGAACATGCTGTACTGCCTTCTCTGTCTTCCATCAGACTAGGGGAACCCTGCTCAGGGAGTGAATTACCAAGCCTACCATTGCCAAGCTATCCTTTTCCCCTTCAAGCTACAGGTTCTGCCTTCTTCAGATCTCTCCTCCTCCTCCTCCCCAGGTCTCACTCTGAAGATACTGGAGAGCCACAGGTTCCTTATCCCTCTTATAAACAGCTGCAACCTGCAGCCTCTCATCACTCTTCCACATGTCTGCAGACTCACTAGTGATGGCCTCAACAGGAGAAAGCAGATGTTATAACACAGAGGGCAACTGAAAAGGCTTTCCAAGCTGCCCAACACTTATTATAACACTGCTACCGTCTGCTGTGCTGCCAGGGAACTCAGGGCCCACAACAGACCACCAACACCTGGAGGTGAACCCCTGAATCTAAAACAGCTACATTGGCTGCCAGTTTGTTTCTATGCCCAATTCAAGGTGCTCACATTGGGGTTTAAGGCTCTAAATGACTTAGGCCCAAAATATCTCAAATACCGCTTCCTTCCCTACAGACCCTATTGGGCGCTAAGCACCACAAAGGGGACCCTCTTAGTATTTCCACCTCCCTCTTAAGTTTGGAGGTGGCCCAGGAGACCTACATTCTCTGTGGCAGGACCTACATTGTGGAATTTCCACGCCATGGAGATGTGATACCCACCAACTGCCCTGATTTGAGCAGCACATCCTGGAGTTACAGAAACCATCCCCGCTTCTGATTGGATCCCAAGATGTTCCATTTTGGCTCCTGCAAGAGTGCAGCCCTCAAAAGACACATTTGGGGGGGGGGCGGCGGTGCTCTCTTGTTAGTAACCTGGCTCCCACAAGAGCAAGTCCCCAAAAGGCACCGATTTGGGGGTGCCATGTTCTTGCAAAAATCATGTGACTTGCACAGGAGCACAGCCCTCAAATATGCGTGTCCCAATGATCCTCTGTGGCATGTTGGAGGGTAGGAAAAGAGTGTGAGTGCTTCACTGTACAGCTTTTGTTGAATGCTGAAGACACACCTACCTCTTTACACTGGCTTTTGACACCTGAGATGTGTGTTCCCGGGGTCCACACTATTCCTGTGATTGTCATCCATTTTAATTTATTTTGTTAAAAATAATAATAATAATTGTTGTAACCTGCCCTGGGAGCTGCTGGTGCAGGGCAGATAATAAATTTAATACTGCTGCTGCTAAAAACAACCATGATTTTTCTGTTTTGTAGCCACATCTATCATGGGATTCAAGAAACTGGAAGTCTATAAAACATTAAAAGGGGGGTATAGTTCTGCATCTCATAAAAGGAAAGACTATGCATAAGCCATATCCCATCACATACACTTTGGCATTTCTCCAAAACAGACTGGATCCGAAATTAGATGCCGTTAAGCACGGTCTGCACATTACACAAACCCACCATAATGTTTATGATGTGTAATAGGCAGGATTTCTCCCCCCTTTATGTTCCTCTCTGATGTTTTACAAAGTAAGACACATCTGAAGGTTTTGCAAAACAACAGCAACAGCAACTCCGCCATTTAGAACTGCAGCAGAATGGCTTGAAGGTCTGGGCACCCCTGAAAAGTGAGGATGGATAGGAAGATAGTGCATATTGAGTCTAAATACTGGGTCATTGAGCTGAATACTGTCTGTTCTGGTTGGTGGAGACTGCTGAGGCACCCAAGGGCTATTGCATCATAAGGTCAACAATAAGGTGGGGCTTCCTTTCCCCTCCATTCCTCCCCTGTGAAAAATTTGGAAAACTTGCCCTGCCAGTCTCTGGGAGAATTTTTACCACCATCACCTACTACCAGAAAAAAGAAATGCTAAAGAAAGCTGGGCCAACGGTTGACATTTTAATGCAAGCAACCTAATTCTCGCTTCCTGAAATGATGTGAACCAAAACACAGCTATCATACCAACAGTGCATTTGTCCAGATTTAGTGATGCAGATCTCCAACAACAAAAATGTGTGCCAAATAATAATAATAATAATAATAATAATAATAATAATAATAATGGAAAGCATGCATTGAAATGTCCATATTAATGAATATAACTTATATCAGGGAACATTGCTTTGCAAAAATGTGTGGATTAGGCCTAACAAAACCTATATGTTAGGAGAAGTGTGAACTAAAATGTGGAGTAACTTTAATGAGATTTAATAAAAATAAATAAAAAAATTAAACACAAACACAATTTTTTTTGGGGGGGGGTGAATTTAAGATTAGAAAAAATATGAGACTTTTAATTGTAGGGTCATGGATTTGAGCCCCACATTAAGCACAAGATTCCTGCATTCCAAGGGGTTGGACTAGATAATCCTCGTGATCCCTTTCAACTCTACAATTCTATGATTTTATTACTCATTTCAAAAAGACAGATCCAGCTTCAGACTACTATAACCATGGGGATACAGCAACGTAACCAATCTGGAAGAGTCAGCGGATGTTTTATTCCCTTAATACACATCTATAGAGTGAATTCTTTCTTTTCTTTTTGGTGTGTGACAAATAAGATATACTACATATGGATGTGTGTAGCGTTGTGGTCTAAACCACGGAGCCTCTTGGTCTTACCTATCAGAAGGTTGGTGATGTGAATCCCTGCGATGGGGTGAGCTCCCATTGCTCTGTCCAAACTCCTGCCAACCTAGCAGTTTGAAAGCATGCCAGTGCAAGTAGATAAATAGGTACCGCTGCAGCGGGAAGGTAAATGGTGTTTCTGTGCACTCTGGCTTCCATCACGGTGTTCCGCTGCACCAGAAGTGGTTTAGTCATGCTGGCCACATAACCCGGAAAGCTGTCTGTGGACAAATGCCAGCTCCCTCGGCCTGAAAGTGAGATGAGTGCTGCAACCCCATAGTCGCCTTTGACTGAACTTAACCATCCAGGGGTCCTTTCCCTTTCCCTTTCCCTTTCCCTGCTACATATTGGGCTGGGGAAGGGCTGTAGTTCAGTGGTTCAGCATCTGCATGCAGAAGGTCTCCGGCATCTTCAGGTAGGACTGGGGGAGACCCTCGTCTGAAATCCTAGAGCACCTCTGCCAATCCATGTAGTTAACACTGATACTGGAAAGACCTGTCAGGAGTAAACATGGACCAATGGTACCAAGTAGTATGGGAAACAGCACTACTAGAAAAACTAACCAGTAACCTGAAACTGACACGGTGACAAACGGAAGAAGACACCTTCACCCCAGTATGGTTCCCCTTCATCACACACACAGCTCAACAAGACAATGACAAAAATCTACCGACAGCATACAAATCAATATGGCTAACCTGATCAAAAACACCCACCCACCCACACAGGAGACCAAAGATCACCACAGCCAACCACAAATGAACAATCACACCCTACGCCAATCCTGACCTCTCTCACCACCAAAGAAACACAAGCGAACAACAGAGAACCTACACAGACAACGCTGACACCAAACCCTACATATATTAAGGAAAATAGAAACATCGTCACCCCACCTCACCCATCCCCCCATCCCCCCACGCACCTCTTTCCCCCTTCTCTCCCTAATGTCCCAACAACCCAAACTGATTTGTAAAAATGTTACATGGAAAAAATACAAGAGAGACATTGCACCAACTTTTGTAAATCAAGAAAATATTTAATTACAAAACAACAACACTGAGATAGATGGACCAGTCATCTCAGTTCAGTGTAAGACATCTTCTTTACCTTTCTGTGTTCCTGCACTATCTTAAGTAAGAGACAGAGCAAGAAGCCTTATTCAACTGTGGCTGAAACACTGTAGTTTGGATGACCTGCCTTTTTAATGAGCCCCAGAACCCCTCCATGTTTAAGATCTTATTTAATGCCTAGTTCTGCATCGGTAGGTGAGCAGCTGTCTCGATTTTTATCTATCAGTACTTCACAGGGAGTTACATTAATTTAAATCTGGAACAAATCTGTTTCACTTAATGAAATTACACCAGATTTGTACTGGCGAATGAAAGATTAAAGTGGCTGTCATTCCTACTGACAGACGCTTTAGCAGCAGAAAGCGGGAGAGCTCTGTGAGACTGCCAAAGAATGGTTAACTCAGTGCAAACGGGGAGTGGCAGGGGTGGGGGTGGAGAGATGAGGAAAATCAAAAGCTCCATCTGTCAAAGCTGTCAACTTTTCCCTTTTCTTGCGAGGAATCCCATTCGGAGTAAGGGAATTTCCCTTAAAAAAAGGGAAAAGTTGACAGCTATGCCATCTGTGCCAGCAATAGTCAGGAAAACTGTGTGTGTGTCAAGCAAGAGTAAACTCCTGTGCAAAAGTGATTATCTGCAGTATTATTTACTTATTTGAATAAATAAATTATTTGCACACACACAGTTTGCAACAATGGAGGTCACAGCAGGGTATTTTTAATATACAGTGGAATCTCTGTTGTCAAACGTAATCCATTCCAGAAGACCGTTCGACTTCCAAAATGTTTGACAACCGAGGAGCAATTGCCGGTCGGCAAAAACCATTGGGAAAAAAAATGAGAAATGAGCCTCAGAAGCTGTTCAACTTCTGAGGTGCGATGGAATTGTTCACTTTTGGGTTGTCGGCGTTCAAAAGCCAAAACGTTCAATTTCCGAAGTGTTTGACAACCAAGGCTCCACCGTATATAAAATCCCTCCTCATCCAGAGAGCTGCCGCCTGAACAGAAGGAAGCCAGTCTTTAACATCAGCTTTATCAGCAGAAATCAGAAGGTGAAAGTTTTCACAGTCTGAATACTGAAAAGAAATACAGAGTCAAAACGGCCAATATCTGCAGAGTGCATCAAATATAGGAAGCTGCAGGGCTTTTTTCTTTCATCCGGAACTTACCGGAACTCAGTTCCACTCTCAGGTGGGTGCCATAGCTATTGTAAGAGAACAAGGTGAGTTATGGCACCTCTTTTTCTAGAAAAAATAGCACTGGGAAGCTGCCTTCTACTGAGTGAGGCCATAGGCCCATGTAACTCAGTTTTGCCAACATGAACTGCCAATGGCTTCCTAGGGTTTCAGATGGAGGGTACTACTTCCTAGTGGTGCAGCAGTAAAAGTGCTAGCACATTTGAAAAGCTAAGCAGGGTCCGGTATGGTTTCAAACTGGATGGGGGACTGCATGTCGAGATTCTAGCATTGCAGGGTGTTGGGCTGAACGACCCTCAGGATCCCTTCCAGCTCTACAATTCTGCGATTCTACAAAGCTCACCCTAGTCTTGCCTCTGCTTCTCCCCCACCACCCTCCTTATTGTCACCACCAACAAAATTGGTTTGGCATTTTGTCATCTGATATGGAAAATTACAAGCTAGATTAGGGATAGCCAACCTGGTGCCCTCCAGCTGTTGCTGGGCACCATCTCCCATCAGTCACAGCCAGTGAATAGGAGTGATGAGGACAGCTGTTATGCACCAACATCTGCAGGGCATTGGGTCAGATACCCTCCCTAAATGGTCCAACAGCATGACTTTTTATAAGACAGTTTTACAAACTTTCAACACAGGACACTAAACACAATCATACATAAATACCATTCGACATGTATGCAACAGGGAGGGATGGGCAAATACAGTATGTCAATTCTTGCAGTTTCTCATTTTTCCAGTCTTGAATTCAGTTCTACATATTTCCACAGTGGTCTGCATTTTTTTTAAAAAATTGTCATTATAATTCAACAGCATTTAATGGACATGTCTCCTAATATTCATGTCTGCATGCAATTTTGCCTAATATAATGCATTCTTCTATGGTATTTTCACTAAAATGTGAATTTTTATGCAGACTTCACTACACTGCAAAATTCAGAAAAGTTTGAATTTTGGGGGGTGGCTGGGTTCTGTTTCTCGTATTGTTTCAGAAAGTGCAAATTAGTTAGCTTCACCTTGAAATGAAAACTGAATGGAGTTTCTCTCCCTTCCCTAGCAGTGGTACAGCCATTCTGTACTCTACATTTTTGTAGTATGAACATCTCAGGTTAAAAAAACCTCAGGTTACAAACACCTCAGGTTACAAACACTTCGGGTTACAGACTCCGCTAACCCGGAAGTAGTACCTCGGGTTAAGAACTTTGCCCCAGGATGAGAACAGAAATCGGGCGGCGGCACAGTGGCAGGCCCCATTAGCTAAAGTGGTACCTCAGGTTAAGAAACGGTTTCAGGTTAAGAACGGACCTCCGGAACGAATTAAGTTCGTAACCAGAGGTACCACTGTAATTTAGTCTACATGTTGACTTTAAAACAATCAACATCATCCATATGTCACTCACCTTCTAAAGAGCCGTCTCAAGGCAATTTACACACAGGTGAATTTGAATTTAAATTTAAAATCAGGTGAAAAGCACAAGAAACAACAAATACATTTAAAGCAAGACTAAAACTCTAACAAATAGGCAGTTGTGGTAAATACCCTTTTATGCAGCTGCAAAATCCTGTAGGAGCAAAAATGGCTTCAATTCTTCCCACAAAGTGTTGATAATGGGCACCTCTCATATCTGAACACCACGGAGAATCACAGAGTTGGAAGGGGACCTGAGGACCAACTTGTACCTGTGTTTGGCATAAAGTGTGAGCGGCCCTACAAGGATTATATCACACTAAGTGCCCAATTTACGTATAAGCTAAACAAGCTTTTGCTTAGGGCCCCACTCTCTTGGGGGCCCCAAAAAAATTAAAGAAAGAAAAAACCCTGGATGTACATTTCCAAAATATAAGATAAAAAACTAATAAACTAAAATCTACATACAGCAACAGTGTTTGTGTTGTGCAGGCTCCTATTTGTTACGTGCAAATGGCTTTAGATACCTATTAGGTCCATAAATTACCATATAGCATATATTCAACACAAAAAAACAGCGGCAATTTGTTGTTGACAAAGGACAGCTGAACATATAAAGGGCCCCATTACCTTCAGTAGTGTAGGGCCTCATCAAACCTAATTCCGGCCCTGATCACACTACACATTTTTTTTTCTGTACCAAATATCATGAGCCAGGGTGAGAGGAAGTGGAAACATGGGGTCACTACATATTGTCGTGCATGAGACTGAGTCTTCTAGAAACGTTTTCCTCATCCAAGGATTATTTTTAAGTCATGTCGCCTGCTCATGTCACCAGCAAAAGTCTACAAGAACCTGGAGAGCAAAGCGAAAAATCCTTTAAGACGATATTTTTTTAAAAGAAAAAAGAAAAAAGGGAAAAAAGAAAAGGATGTAAAATAAGAGACTACAAGGGAAAATTCCATGCTCGTAAAATGTTTTAATCTGCTCAAAGAATATGAGAGAAACGCTCTGAAAAGAAGAAAGGGATTCAGTCTGGTCTTATGCAGGAATAGAGCCTAATTTAAAGACTAGGGGTTTTCAAAGTCTCTTGTCTGAAATCAAGAGGAAATAGTAGCAGTCCTTTCAAGTGGAAGTCACATAGTTCAGCCTTCAGTGTATTTAAAACAGAACCAGAAACAAGAGGAACCAGCGTGACTGCATGCTACTCTTGTTTTCACAAACAAATTTCCCTGGGAATTGGCAACGAAAGATATTTGTTGGCAATTTTAAGTAGCATTTCTCTGCTTTCGTGAATTTTCAGTGGAACATAATATATGTGTGTGCAGAATGAAAGCAGGATTTACTAGTATATGACAAGGATATATGCATGCATGCTGTGCCCCTCACTTTGAGACTTGTTGTTGTTTAGTCGTTTAGTCATGTCCAACTCTTCGTGACCCCATGGACCAGAGCACACCAGGCACCCCTATCCTCCACTGCCTCCCGCAGTTTGGCCAAACTCATGCTAGTCGCTTCGAGAACACTGTCCAACCACCTCGTCCTCTGTCATCCCCTTCTCCTTGTGCCTTCAATCTTTCCCAACATCAGGGTCTTTTCCAGGGAGTCTTCTCTTCTCATGAGGTGGCCAAAGTATTGGAGCCTCAGCTACAGGATCTGTCCTTCCAGTGAGCACTCGGGGCTGATTTCGTTAAGAATGGATAGGTTTGATCTTCTTGCAGTCCATGGGACTCTCAAGAGTCTCCTCCAGCACCATAATTTGAGACTTACCTCATGGCAAAACAACAACAACAAACAAAAAACAAAAAACTACACAAACACCCTGGGAATGACGGCTCAGTCAGCAGTGACCTGGCGAACATCTAGGGGGAAGAACAATTGGTCTCTATTAAGAGTGTTTCCCCTTGCAGGCAAAAGGTGCCCTGGCATTTTCAGTTAAATGGCTCAGGAAGAACACCTTTGCCCGAGACACCGGGCAGCTGCTGCTAGTTGGGGTTGTCAATACTGGGCTAGATGGACAAACTGTCTGACCTGAAGCCTAAATTGTGGGTGTTGTGATGCTCCCCAAAACAAAAGTCTGGGAGTCCTGCACGGTTCTGACATAATTCCACATATACTAGCCCTTAGGGGGGCATAGGAAGCTGCCTTATACTGAGTCAGACTATTGATCCATCAGGCTCAGTTATTGCCAACACTGACTGGCAGCAGCTATTCAAGGCTTAAGATGGGGCACATTTCCAGCCCTACCTGAAGAATCAGGTAAATAACCTGCTTGGAAAGATTATGCTCTCCCACTGGTAAGTGGTAACTCGTCCCCTGCCCAGAGATTTTCCAGTGACAGTCGTGGATCTATAGAAGCTGTCCCGGTTTCTGATTTGATCCCAGAATGTCCCGCTTTTCCTAAGGAAGAGGCATCTTGGCCTCTCACAACACTGAAGGAAACTTATGTATTCTGCGGGGCAAGAGGGCCGAGCAACAGTTTTACTGCTCCAAAGTCTCCAGTCTCTTCTAACTGCTGTGCCGTTCCAGGGGATGGAACAGGGAGGCGAGGAGGCTTCTGAATATAAATAGGAATAAAGTCTATTACAATTACAAATCCACCTACCCAGTGCTCTGCTCTAAACCCTGAAATGATAGGCTTGACACCGCCATTCCCACCTAGACACCAATTACAAAATACATCTTACAGAGGCCAAGGAACCTGACAGAGGAGAGGGCTGGAAGGAGAGACGGGCCCTTTTCAGGGATTCATCCTTCCACGAACTTGGGGGGGGGGATCATATCCCATAAATTATCAGCAGATCATCCCCTCTAAATAATTGATGTTTAAATCAGGTGTGTGTTATTATTCCTGAACAGAAGAGAGACGGAGAGTTGGGGGAGGAAGGGGGAGGGGAGGGAGATATGAAGCCTATTTTCTCTTGTCACTCAGAGCGACGCAATATTTCCATTTTATCCATAAGAGATTCTCAGGTGTCCCATGGGAGCAAAGAAGGTTGTGTTCTCCCCCCCCCCCAAGAAAGAATGTTGTGGGGGGGAGGTTTTCTCCATAGCATTCTGAAAATTGCTTACAGGAGCAAAGCGAGTTACATTCAGGATACATTTTATATATACATTAGTACATTTCGATGTCCTGTCTACCAGCTTTAAAAGGAAAAGAAACAACTTCCAAAGGGATTTTTAAGATGTTTTGAGGACCTATTATGTTTAAAATAGCAGAATTCTGGGGGGGTGGGAAAATAGCAATTGGCTAAGCCAATTAAACCACAGAGCCTAGGGCTTGATGATCAGAAGGTCGGTGGTTCGAATCCCTGCGACGGGGTGAGCTCCCGTTGCTCGGTCCCAGCTCCTGCCCACCTAGCTGTTCGAAAGCATGTCAAAGTACAAGTAGATAAATAGGTACCGCTCCGGTGGGAAGGTAAACGGCGTTTCCGTGCACTGCTCTGGTTCGCCAGAAGTGGCTTTGTCATGCTGGCCACATGACCCAGTAACGCGAGATGAGCGCCGCGACCCCAGAGTCAGACACAACTGGACCTAATGGTCAGGGGTCCCTTTGCCTTTTTAAGCCCTACATCAGAAAACACACACTAAATTTAAATGAAATGTGTTCATGCAAAAACTAGAATCGTATCTGGAATTTTTCATTCTTTTTGTATGTATATGCAATGTGATGGGTACAAGGTTTTGTGTATTGTAGTCAACAGGTAGTAGTGTAAAATACTACTGAAGAAAAGCTCTGGCTGTAGAATCTAATGCTCATTTTATCAGCCCTGCAGAGAAACCTTCCCTCGCCCCCATTGTTGACATTCTGGAGTCTCATTTCCATCTTGTGGTAGGTTATTCAATAAACAACTCAAAACACTAAAGAAAAACACACACACACTCCTCCCATTGTAACATGGCCACAACAAAAGGAAGACATTGCTTAGCATCACAATCCAAGAGGATGCTCTTTTGATCTCATTAAGAGACTGTCTGCTCCTAAACTCTAAACTGGGCTTGCACTGCAAAAAATCAATTTGTGAGCTCATTACATAAATCCATATTAAACTATTTAGTCTATATTTAACACTATAGCAGGAATAGGCAGGGTGAATTAAATGGATTGTATTTCTAGATGGCAGAAAGCCAGTATTAACCCTTCTTCCTTTTTTTCCCTTCCTTTTAGTTATATGTGTGCGCGCTGCTTTTGTAGGTCTTCTAAACCCTTTTGTAACTGTGGAGGGGAGAGAGGGAGGGAAATTGGCATTTAGAAGCAGCTTTGGGAAAGAAAGAGGTGTTCGCATGCAAAAGGAAGGGGGTGAAAAATTGACAGTCCTTCATTATTAGGTCTTTAAATCCTAATGAGATCAATTTATTCAATCCTCCGGGGGCTATTGACAATGCATTTCTGCGGCCTCATTCTAATTCTGCCCATGTTGCCTTGTTCTAAGCAAAGATTTTGCAATTACATAGATGGAAAGTGCCAGAATGGATCATAGTATACATGCACCGGCAAATATAAGTGTGGTTATTTGTTTGTTTGTTTCAAATTCTTTTCATGGATGGAGCCAGAGTGACTTTGTGCTCATTTCCTCCGTGTGCAGGATATTATTGGCGGTTAGAATCCACACAACGGGGTGAGCTTCCGTTGCTCTGTCCCAGCTCCTGCCAACCTATCAGTTTGAAAGCATGCCAGTGCAATTATATAAATAGGTACCGCTGCGGCGGGAAGGTACACAGTGTTTCCGTGAGCTGCTCTGGTTTCCATCACGGTGTCCTACTGTGCCAGAAGTGGTTTAGTCATGTTGGCCACATGACCCGAAAAGCTGTCTGTGGGCAAATACCAGCTCCCTCAGCCTGAAAGCGAGATGAGTGCCACACCCCATAGTCGCCTTTGATTAAACCTAACCATCCAGGGGTCCTTTAACTATACCTTTTACCTATTACACTAGATAGGCTTTTGGTTTGATCTTGTAGGGAGCCCCTTGCAGTCTTACCCAGTTCAAAAAACCTTCAAACTCACATTGGATTTCTCCCTGGACAAGATCCTGAGATAATATAGGAATCAGCAGTTATTCCCCATCACCACCACTTTGCACTGAGAAATCTTACTTGCCACCAAAACGTTGTGTTTTCTTGATAAAACCCCTCAGCTGTTTTGTCCTACAAAGTTTGCTTGAAACTTTCAGTTTTGTGGAAGCTCTTGGTGGAACTCCCCAACAGCAAAACCCTCCAGAAAAATCCGCGTGCCAAGTCTAGAAGTACCCAAGCACCGTAATAATTGGGAATAGTGAGAGTGTGTGCCAACAATAGGATTTACAGGTCCCAGAACCTATGTGAATAGTTAGCTTTGGCCTCTGCTTCCCACAGTACCCCTTCACTGATGGTTTGGGCCACAACTTTCCTCAACCCCATCCATCACAGCCAGTTGTTGCTACTGTTATTTATTCTTTATTCATCACTTTTTCACAAAGAACGCGCCCGAAAGTGACTCACACGTCATAAAATACACATAGCAAAACCAGCACTGAAGGCAAGTATATAAAAACGACAAAAGAACGAAATGTCCCAAAAGTGCTCATCCATCAATAACTATAAAAAAGGGACGAATCGCAAGATGAACACCATAAAACAGGCCAGAAATCACACCTTTCCAAAATTCAATTTAACAACCCGAAGTCTGGGTGGACAACTGGTGTCCAAGAGCTGAGAAAGATGGTGCCAAGCTGGCATAGGAGAGCCCAAAACTAAGAGTCTGGGAACAACTTCTAAAGGGCATTTGTTACTCATGGATGATTAATATGCATGCATACTATACTGCCATGACTAGAAATAGAAAAATAAGCATTCAAAGGGACCGTGAAACAGAGAAAGGGCACAAATCCACCCTTGTTTTTATTTTATTTTTACAGAACAGTCAAAGGTCTATGGCAGAAGGCTGTAAGGGGTGCAAGAGGAGTCCATGCTAAAATAAAAAGTAAAAAGTAAAATTATTTTTTACCCTCCAGATAGAGTTTTTAACATCTGAAACCTGATCATCCTTTTCACGGTATCTTTCTTCATATCATGGGAAGCACAGCAAAGCAAAAGAAAACAAACACCAAAACAGACTCCATGCAAATTTCCTCTTATGTGGCATATGGAGACTTATTTACAGCAGAATGAGACTGCCACCTGCTCCTCACTTTTTTCTAATTGAAATTCCATCATTAACAGAGTCAAATATTTTTCTTTAATTAATACCATTGTTGTTTAACAACAGAACCATTAGGAAGCAACATGAATCCACTTTGTATTATACAACATATTTCATATGCCTCAGGGAAAGTGCAAAAACATTTTTTTTATCAAGTAAAAAATAAAACTGCACTCTGAAGCACGTTTACTTTGAAGTAAGTCCTATTAAATGCAGTGGGGCTTACTCTTAGGTAAGTGTCCTTATGCCCACCTACTTGAGAGTAAGCTCCAATTATGTTAATGGGACTTACATTTGGGTAAACACACACAGGATTTCACAGCATGCCAGCTTTCTTGGGCTTCTCATATTCCAACCGGCATTTCCTGGTAAGGCTGGGAACATTCCCTCTCTGAAAACACAGAGAACTACTGCCATTATTGACAATACTAAAACAGATGCAACAATGGTCTAACTTCCTAGAGGGTTCTTGCTTGTTAAGAAACCCAACTCTCTTCACAGAGCTATATTTGCAGAGTGGTTTAACAATTAATTCCTCTTCTCAAGGAACTCTGTGAATTGTAGCTCTGTGAGGGTAATAGGGGTCTCCTAGCAACTCTCAGCACCCTTAAGAAACTACAGTCCCCAGGATAGTTTTCTTGGGTGGGGATCCATGACAGCTTTAAGTGGTATGCTATTGCTTTAATTGTATAATGCAGGTGGGGCCACAGTTTCAGTCAACATACAGTACAATTTTGTATAGCCCAGACCCTCCCAGCATGTCCCTATTTTCCAGGGACAGTCCCACATTTACAGAAGCTGTCCTGGTTTCTGAACTGATCCTGGAATATCCCACTTCTCCTTATGATATCCCTATTTTCACTGGAGAAATGTTGCAGGGTATGGAGTTGTGCAACCCCAGGGAGATAAGTAACTATACAATTTTTAGAATACATATGAAGGCAGCCCTGTATAGGGAAGTTCTTTTTAAATGTTTAGAGTTTTGATATAGCTTTATGTATGTTGGAAGCTGCCCAGAGCAACTGAAGCAGGCTTCTTCAACCTCGGCCCTCCAGATGTTTTGAGACTATAATTCCCATCATCCCCGACCACTGGTCCTGCTAGCTAGAGATCATGGGAGTTGTAGGCCAAAAACATCTGGAGGGCTGAGGTTGAGGAAGCCTGGGCTGGAGCAACCCAGTCAGGTGGGTGGGGTATAAATAAATTGTTATTGTTATGTTGTTGTTGTTGTTGTTGTTCAGTCGTTCAGTCATGTCCGACTCTTCGTGACCCCATGGACCAGAACACGCCAGGCACCCCTATCCTCCACTGCCTCCCGCAGTTTGGCCAAACTCATACCAGTCGCTTCGAGAACACTATCCAACCATCTCATCCTCTGTCGTCCCCTTCTCCTTGTGCCCTCCATCTTTCCCAACATCAGGGTCTTTTCCAGGGAGTCTTCTCTTCTCATGAGGTGGCCAAAGTACTGGAGCCTCAACTTCAGGATCTGTCCTTCCAGTGAGCACTCAAGGCTGATTTCTTTAAGGATGGATAAGTTTGATCTTTTTGCAGTCCATGGGACTCTCAAGAGTCTCCTCCAGCACCATAATTCCAAAGCATCAATTCTTCGGCAATCAGTCTTCTTTATGGTCCAGCTCTCACTTCCATACATTACTACTGGGAAAACCATAGCTTTAACTATACAGACATTATTATTATTATTATTATTATTATTATTATTATTATTATTATTATGTTGTGCTAAAGGTGTCAGGGCTGACTCCAGACTTCTACCACTGATGCGCCCCATTGATGCTGATTGGCAAACCCAACTACCCCCAGCACTGCTGCCTGTGCCTGATACCAGGACCTGGCAATCTGCTACAGATATCAGTTTTCCCTGCCATAAGTGGACTGGCTTACCCAGTGGCAGAGTAATGGGCTGAAAGTTGAGCGTCTCCTGGGTAAGCTGGCAGGAGGCTGCTGGAAGCTACAGCACTCTCAGGGCCAGCATCACCAGGAGTCCAAGAGGCAGGGAGCAGTGCCACAGGCAGCAGCATCAAAGATCCAGGCAAGGTGTGGGTCCCAACATGCCCTGCCAGGACAGAGGTACCCAGCATCTGCCAACGGGCCCTAACAGCTACTGAAGTATGCCAAGTGCCAATGCCAGGCCTGCTCATTGTCTCCATTTGTATTTCTGCCTTCCAACACACTGGCATCACTTATTTTGGGCATCTATCCCCAGAAATAATGTGTGTGCATTTTTTGCAATGCAGTTCTGAGTCATGGTTGCTGTGGACCTGAACATTATGATCTGCAATTGGCCTCAGCTGCACACCCTGTTCTCCATTCCCCAGCACAGGCCTCTCTCCAAGTAGTCCAATAAAAACCAGACTCATAACTGTGCTCAGATGTTCAGTTGGTTTAACTGCCTATCTCTGCATCCAATCCATCATACATAGGTGGGTGGGGGAGGGGGTATGCAATAATAACATTATTAAATCTGCTGCCTGTTCAGGACTCTTGGGCATCTGATACCTCACCAGCATTCTGAGTGTGTCAGTCCAATGAAGTGTGCCTTCTGGGTTACCCAGTGGCTTTTTAGGTCAGCATCCTGCCCCCCAGCAATGACATGGGATGGAAGCTACAGAAGAAGGGAATGTGATCGTGCAATTACAATACAGGACTGCTATGGCTGTCATTCGGGCTGTCTTCATTGAGTCTGCAGTTTAGAAGAAGGAGATATAAAAACAGTCCCATCAACCTGCTTTTTATGTGCAAAATGCTTTGGGGAATTATAATATTTAAATGGAGAGGAGGCAGATGGATAATTGTTTAAGGCAGGTAGCATTAAACTGAAGCAGTCTGAACTTTTCACACTTATCTGACATTAGAACGCCTATTAAGGTTTCGTGAAAACTTGACACAGCAACTTTTAGGGGTGGTTATTTTCTCCCCCTTAAGAGCTTCTAATCACTGTGTAATGTGCTGCAGCACTGTAAGGAGGACATAAAAATTGCTGAGTTTGTGCCAGATAGATACATCTATATTAATCTCAAAGATAAGATGAGTTTTCAGAAGAAAGCTCTTGCCGTTCCACTTAAAAATCTTTCCTTGGGAAACGAAGCCTAGAAGTTATAGGAGTCTACTCTACTCAATAATGTTCACTTCTCTCCAAACCTTGTTTATCTTGTAGTGCTTGGAAATAACTAGTTCAGTTTAATGAAGTTCAGTGAATTGGTTCAAAAATCTCTGAACTACACCTGAAACTAGTTCCCATAACTGCTGAGTGAACTGAACATTAATTAATATGTTTATGGTTCAGAATTTTGAACTAGTTCAAGTTCAACTTCAAGTTCATTTTCTTACATGTGTTCTTTAAAAAACTCTTTAGTCCTTTAAGCTAAAGGTCATAATTGTTGGGAAACATAAATGAAACAATTAACATTCTACTATGTGTGCACTTTGATGTTTTCATCAAATATATTTGAAATATTTTACACTTCAGCACGGAAGCATCTAACATTCTAAATGTTGATGATTGATTGATTGATTACTGCAGATCATTTGGATGAAGTTGAATTAGAACTCTGAACTGAACATGAACTGAACTTTTTCATTTTGTAAAGCGGCAACTGTGAACTGCAATTAGTTCTGTTTGAGGCATGTCAGATTTGAACTAGTTCCTTTTTTAAAAAAATAATCAATCAATCAAACCTTCAAAGCTCTGTGCTTTTGAGGTCGAGATTCAACCTATGTAGCAAAATACGAAAGTTCAAAATACAGTACTTCTCAAAAAAACAACAACCTTGAACTGTAGATTTGAATAACTGTTCTGTGCTGCATACATAGGATGACCCACAACTGGCTCAAAATCATAACACAGGTGTGAATCAATGTCATTCAAGCCATATGCTTCCAAAGAGCAACTGGCTTAAACTGCAGAACAGCTTGCACAGTGGGCCCTGTAATTAATGGGTTCAAATTAAATACATTTTTTCCCCAACACAATGCAACACAGTAATCTGTAGCTCTGGAAATGCTTCTATATATTAAAGGGTGTTAATCATTGTACTTAATTGTCCACAACTGGCTAAGAGGGGACTAAGTAGTACATTACTTCTGCTACTTGTGTGCAAGTACTTTAGCACTGCAAAGCCAGGCACAAATTAAATTTTAAAAGATCCTGGAGTGTTAGGGCAAATGGTGCAATTAGTCTTTCTATCCTGCCAGCCCTCTGAAGTTTCCTGTAATGATGTCCCTGTGATTCTGCAGAAACCCAGATTGCAACCTTCAAACAAGCCACTTATTTCTAGTCTAGTCCCAGGCTCTCAGATGCAGTTGCCCATGTTCTCAAACACATGCTTATGGCTCCATTGGTGGGGGGGGGGGTAGCTAAGGAGAGGGATTGGGCATTGGGAAATGTCAGAGAATGAAAGGGTTAAGCAATGCCTCCTCCCATCACCACCTCTTTACTCAAAGGATGTGCCCTTCCTAACACATGTTTTTAAATGTGTTAAAGTATAGGAGAGCGTTAAGAGAGGGTTGGTACCTCTGGCGGGGGACACATTGCTCTCCAGTGTGGTGTAGTGGTTAAGAGTGGTAGTCCCATAATCTGGTGAACTGGGTTCGCGTCTCCGCTCCTCCACACGCAGCTGCTGGGTGACCTTGGGCTAGTCACACTTATCTGAAGTCTCTCAGATTCACTCACCTCACAGTGTTTGTTGTGGGGGAAGAAGGGAAAGGAGAATGTGAGCCACTTTGAGACTCCTTATGGTAGTGATAAAGTGGGATATCAAATCCAAACTCCTCCTCCTCCTCCTCCTCCTCCTCCTCCTCCTCCTCCTCTTCTTCTTCGGCAGTTTGTCCCTGCACTCAGCTCTCACTTGTGGCTCTTAGAAGCTGCCAGCATGTGACAGTGGACACACCATGGGAAACAGCCTTGACTGGCGGGAAAACTAGGTGAGTGTAGCCAATGGGTTTCAAACCCTCAGCGAGTTGGGGACTTCTACAGCGGAGTGAGCAGACAAGACCAATAGTGGGCCCAACAGTCAAGAAGGCGGTTTCTACATGAGCCATAGAGGGAACTGAGGGCAGGCGTAGCTCGTCAACCTGGGAAGGTAGCCCATCCAGGAGCAGGAAAATTCTAGTCCTAAACCTTTGCTGCCTTGTGGGATATCTTCAGGAGAAGAAAGGGCTAAGGAGTAACCCTACACAAATCTGGAGTGGTTGAATGGTGCCTTGCACACCTCCTTCTAGCTACCCCTGCAGCCAAGCTGGTTCCAAGCATACTGCTCTCCTTTGCTTTGGACCACATCAGCGAGGCCAAGATGGTCTTGTCATCTGGGCAGTCCAGGACCTCCATACACACTACCCAGACTTGTGCCCCAGGGAGGTCACTTCAGTGCTGCTAACACTGTTTGACTTCACTCCTGGCGGTACTCCATTGTCTCTTGAGACAGGTGGATGCCAACGAAAGATGTACTTAAAGTACAATAGAGTTAGTTCTGCCAAATTCCGTTCTTTTCCCCTGATCATTATTTACTTTTCTCAATTCCAACACTTCTGAGTCACTGTTCATGGTCTCCTATGGTTTGGGTACAAAACTTGTATCTACCAGGAGCTTTGTGTTCACCATTATCGTTTGTACCCATTATGTGGAATCGGACAAGCTCCCTTTTCTGTTGCACTTCCAGCTCTTAGTGAGAACCTTTCTATTCCATTAGGCATTTTAAGTAGGCTTTCTGATTTCATGGTTAGTTTGGACTGATTTTACATTTTATTGCATCTTTTAAACCTTACTGTACATCGCTTACAGACCAAGTGTGGTAGAAGTTGTTGCAATTAGGTAGCAAGTAAACATACGATAAACCAAACCTGCACCTCTTTATAAATAATAAATAGCATCATGTTGTGTCACAAAGTAAGAAGTGACACACTAATAGGCAAGATTCAGAGACTGACATATTCCATTTATTCCTCCTCCTCTTAGAACCAGCAGAGCCAAGAGGAAAAAAACACCCAAATGGTGCTTTGAGTTAGATGACGGGTTTTATTTTTAGAAGCTCGTTGAAGGAGGTTTCGAGCTGAATGCTATTCCCCCCCCCCATTGCATCTTCTTCTTTGCAACTCATTTCACAGGAAACAGGGACCTTTTTGGGTGGTGGTGGGGGGGTACTAAACAGATGTGACATGGAAGTTCAGATCATGACCCTGAAATTATTAGATTTCTGTCTGAAAAAAGAAAGTTCAGAGAAATAGGCATCTTTTTGAACTACATCTATTTTATTTTTATTTTTATTTTTTTTTAATTTTTAAGAGGGGTCCATTCAGATCAAGGAAATGAGACAAGGGGAAAAGTTAATCACCCTTCTGTCAGCGTTTCTCATCAGAGTAAGAAACACCATCCGCAAGGCTGCCCTTTAAGTTACAAAACTTAGCCTTGCTTTCCAAACAGTAAATAATGAAACGAGAGCCTGTTCTCTCAGGAATTGCTTCTGGACCAGCATTCTAAGAATGGGTAAAAACAATCCAATTCCAGCCCATTATCAATTTCATCTCTATTCAAATCTGTTCTGTCCCATTTTGCATTTAGCTGCTATTTTTTACATATGTATCCAAACATTAGTGCTGTGCAGCCATCCCAGCTGAATCCCAGATCCTGAACCTAATTAGGTCATTTTGTATTGACCCAGGCCTTGCATGAGTGAGCTGAAGGAATCCTAGATTAGCCCAGGTCATATCTGACCCACCTGGAGCCATCCAGGACTGCCAAAAGGAGAGGTGGGGGAGAGATGCAGTCAGCCTGCTAGTGTCTCCCATCTTTCTCCCTTCTGACTGCATGCTTAATTGGGTTTTAAGGCTGTAATTAAACACTAGCGACTAACATGAGTTTGGCCAAACTGCGAGAGGCAGTGAAAGATAGGTGTGCATGGCGTGCTCTGGTCCATGGGGTCATGAAGAGTCGGACACGACTGAACGACTGGACAACAACAACAATTAAACACTATGCAAGGCCTCAAATTCAGTTCATGGCCCAGATCGGGATTGGGAAAGTCCTGGATTATCCTGGATCAGAATGGATCCACACTGAAGCCCCTCATCAGGCCCTGAATCAGATGGGAGAGGCATGCACAACCCTATCAAATATGTGTCACTGAACACCTTTTTTTTTTTTTTTTTACTAAATACACATTTTGAAATACAGCACGTTCTCTAGAAAACAAACGTTTTAAATGTATTTTATATGTTACTCTGTCCGTATATCAGTATTCCACCCCATACTTTAGTTGGGAAGGGCAGAGCTGCTCATTCCTATCGGAATTCACAAATATCCAAGTTTCCCTACCCAACCCATTCATATTTGAAAGGCACCACTGATATTTTCCTTTGCATTGGAAAATTCATTCTGGCGGCTGCTAACAAAATTAATAACTAAACATTCTCTCACCTTGTTAACTTGCATCTACTTCATTAAGATCATATGTACCAGGTCAACCTGATGATCTCAGGGTATACCAGTTCATAGTTTCTTCAATCATTTTCTGTCCATAACAGATATCACCACATATGATAAAAGTCTCCCTTGGTGTCATTACAACACCAGCCTCACCCAATTGCTGGCTTTATAGGTCTTATCTAACTTCCAAGGTGTAATATACTGGTGCTGAAGTTAATATCTTATAACAATTTTCTTTGTTATAGGCACCTCTCTTTATTGCAAAATTCTGAAATACGAGCCGCTGGCTCAATTCAGATGACACAGTGATGGCTCACTCAAGCTGCTCCTGGTTCTGAGTTTGCAGTTTGAATCACAGATTAACAAATCAGATTTATTAGCTTGGAAAGACAGAAAGCCACTGAGGTCAACAAAAACACCAAGTTGCAGAAGTCCATGCTTTAACAGGTGCACGTCTATGCACCAAGTCGTAGCACAGCAACCTGTGACCCCACATTTCTTCCACTGAAGCATGTCGTGGTCCCAGAACTTGTGGGCACATGCTCTAAATAATGGAGCTATGAATAATGGAGCCTGCACTCTTCATTGCTTTGAGAAGAGACGTGGATATGGATGAGAGAAGCATCATGGAACATCTTCCTAGGGGCGTTTGCAACTCCATTTCCAAAGTGCAGTGGAGCTGTGCTGCAAATGGGTGCTCAGCTGAGCCATGGCTATGCTTTCAAAGGTTAGGAGAAAAAGAGAAAAATAAAGCAGGTCTTGGATTACAATATGCAAGTACTATCCCCACCACCTTCTTGAAAACCTGAAGAATTGCACCTCCGAGAATGTCCCTGAATGTCCCTCAGTCTTCAGTGGAAAGGTCCAATGAAAGCAAGGGGACATTTTCCATCACCATAGTTTGGTTGACCTTGTCTTCCCGCCTTCCTACCACCTTTTCTAACTTGTCAATCAGAAATGGTGGCCCATTTTCCTACAAAAAGAGGTGCTGGGACTCATCACGAATGCCTCACTTGTTCTCTTATGATGGCAAGGACACCCACTAAGAGGTGCATATCAGGACAACCCAGTGCACATTTTGCCCCCAGAGGGAAACTGGGGATTCAAGGAAGGGATCAATGTTTGAGGCGATTCCATACCCCACCAGGTGTACAGAGAAAAAACAAGGTACGTGTTGTAGGGATGGAATAAGTAGTCCCATTAAAAGAACTTCATATTCTCCCAAGGATATCACAACAACATTTGCTGCAAGGCAATTTGTGGGTCAGGGTTTAATCCAGATAAACATTTGGCTAATTTGGTTTTAAAGCAAGTTTGTTACAACTCACACATTCAGTGTAAGGTTATAGGATGTTAAACTAAAGGGCGCCATAAAATATGCATAAGCAATAATTCATAGTTAGCATCGTCACTGTTATTATTATTGGTGCTTATGTGGACTCATAAGGGCATAACAAACTGGTTATGCATGCTAAAATATGGGTAATCAAATTTTCCAACTATGGGACATAAAGAGAATATGGCAGGAAGTCAAAAAGCCACTCTCCACCCCCCCTTCCTGCCCATCTGCATTGTTCTGTATAGCCCTGTGCAAATGTTGATATGTTTTTGAGCTTTTGGTTTCATATTTTGATTGTGTATTAGATAGATGGGAGGAATTCTTCCTCTGAATGTGTAGGGATGGTTACAGGGTGACAAATGGTGGATCACAGAGTTGCAAGAGACTTCAAGGTTTATCTAGTGACTCCCAGATGAGGAAACATTGCAGCATTTCAAACTTTCTTTCTTTCTAGATTTTCTTGATTTACAAAAGTGAGTGCAATGTCTCTCTCATATCCCCCCCCCCATGTAACATTTTTACAAATCAGATTTGGTTGTTTTTAAGGAAAAGTCAAGTATGCAGTGACATGGTAGAAGTTTATAATATTATGAATGGCATGGAGAAGGGGGACAGAGAAATGTTCTTCTTCCTCTCTTTTCCTAGTAAAACTTGTGGACAACCAACGAAGCTGAATGTCTGCCAGATGGAACAATCCCTCATCATTTCCCACTGTGCTTGTTCTGACCTCCCCACAAGAGTGGATTTGGGGGAGGCACAGGGGCGTATGGGGGGAGGGGAGGGGAGGGGAGGGGAGGAACTGGATGGATGAGGAGCCCCCAAGGAGGACAGGGAAGACAAATACTTAGACCCCGGGTCCTGGTGGTGTGACAATGGAGAGGAGACTGGGGAAGGAATGAGCTGGGAGGTGCTGGAAGCAGTAGGTTGGAGAGATGGGTTAGAAGAAGGCTACCAGGACAGGGCTGGAGGCTGAGCAGCTCAGTGTGAACACAGGCATAGACAGGGGGGAATCAGAGGGTACACTTGCCATCCCACAGCAGGACAGTCGCAGTGCTGCTAGCTCTCCTCCTCTCACACCCTGCTCTAGGAGAATCCTACATGTTGCCGAGAAATGGGCCAGACAGGCCCAGTGGAGGAGCTTATCCCCCACGTCACAGTCTTTGTCTGTTGGGGAGGGCTCCAGGATGAGAGGCTCGAGGGGGAAGGTGGGGCTGGAGCTCAGTTTCCAGAAACGTCTCAAGCTGAAGGACTCAAGCCAAGGACTAGCTGTGTTACTTTCTGTGAATAAAAGTCAATTGCATTTCAAGCTTCTGGCCTTTTCCTGACCTGCAGTGGTCAAGGCACTTTCCTGTCAGCCTTCGTGACAATGGGAGCCTTCTACTAGCACACTGGTTTAGCTGAATCCATGCCATTATGGTTATTTCTGATGGTTTCTAATATATATTTTTAATTCTTATTGTTCACTTGCTATGCTGTGAGACACTTCAGGCACAACTTTGTGTGTGTGTGGGTGGGGGGAAACGGCATACAGATAAATAATTATGATGCATGTCTACTCAGAAATAAGCCCTGCCGAATTTAACAGACGTTTTCCCCAGGCAAGGGGGGGCATATAACCTTAAATTAAAACCACTGGTGCGCCTGGAGAATGAAGTGCATTGAAATGACCCCCATTGCACTATTGCTTCACCTTTCAGCAAAATGCCCCTGTTAACACATAGCAGCCTGAATAAAAAGGACACAGGTAATACAATGTAAGGATAAGATGAGTGAGATGAGGTCAGTGCTGTAACAATGAAAACCCAAGGCCTTATTGATCAGTGCTCTGTAAGGGGTGTGTGTGGAAACAAATATGAGAAAAGGGAGGCAGAAACTGCACATAGCCCTAAGACTTAAGTAGAAAATATTGACATTGAACTTAAGGCATTGAACTGCAACATAAATGTATAGCTTGTGATTGTTTTCAGGCATAGAAAATGTGGGGATTCTAATTGTTGACACACCAAAGGTGGAGGAAATATGCATGTGCTTAGATTCTAAAAGAGAGCATGTTAGCTGTGGGTTACATCATCATAAATTGTTAATCCTTCGTCCAGACTTGGCGGAACTACAGGGAAGTGTTCTAAAGGTAACTTAGGGCAGAGGAGGAACTTTTCAGTGCCATCCTCTTTACGGCCTTTAGGCTGAGGGTCCTTTGTGCCAAAGGACTGCTTTTAGGCCAAAATCACTCACAACAGAAGCGCTGCAATTTAAGGGATCCTCTATACCTGCCGAGGCAAAACCAATGGATTCTACCCCAACTTCCTTGACTGCCTGACCATGTTTCTTTCTGCTCCTCCAATTCCACTTCTCCAGAATCCTCTTTGGAGTCCCTGCAAGAAGTCTGGGCAAAGCAGGATTCCTTATTCATTGTGGTCTGCAAGTGCCCTAAGAACACAAGAACAGCCCTTTGTTTCAGACCAAAGGCCTGATACAACTTCCTGCTTCCTACAATGACCAAACAGACGTCTATAGGAATTCCACAATTTCCCTTTAGCTCTTGTGGCTTCCAAGGTGGCTTCCAGATGTTGCCAGAATATAACTCCCATCATCCTTGACCACTGGCCATGCTGTCAAGGGCTGATAGATGCTGTAGTCTGACAACATCTGGAGGGCCAGAGGTTCCCCATCCCTGTCAACAGTTGGTGAGCTGACACTGCACACAACTTTAAGCAGCATGGTGCCCTCCACATGTCGTCGAGCTGCAGCTCCCATAGTCCCTGACCACTGACTACGATAGCTTGGGCTGCTGGGAGATGGAGTCCAGCAACATCCAGAGGGGACCACACCAGCTACCTCTGCTTTTACACCCTGCCAGTAGATCTGACTGACTACAATAGCTTGGGCTGCTGGGAGATGGAGTCCAACAACATCCGGAGGGGACCACACCAGCTACCTCTGCTTTTACACCCTGCCAGTAGATCTGACTTAACCCACTGGGAGCATCTCCCTGCAAGCTGTACTGAAATGAAGTTTTTGTAAGAGGTGGGAAGATTTGCCTATGATTCATAACACGGTATTATTATGATTTTTTTTGCAAGTAATTCCCGTGCATCCTATGATCCTTTCTCCGTCTGATAAAGCCAGTACAACGTGGGAGCTGTCTAGCACAATATTTTGGTAAGACATGGTTTTCTTTATCATGGCGTTTGTAAGTTACCTCCTGCAAACAATGCCTGGAGCTACTAATTAATAATTTTCTCACATGCCCAGGACTGAGCATGCATCCTCCAGCTAAGTTTCTAGCTAGCGAGGAAAGTGTTATGAAATACTGTTGACAATTATCCTACTGGTTATACATCAGGTGTGGGAAAAGCTGATTATTTCAAATTTGCCTTGGCTGGCTTTCTCTTCTCCCCCCACCTCCCAATGTGTTACTCTATGGAATATATTTTTTTTAAAAATGCTTCTCTGAGCCTATGTCTGAATAGCAAAACAAAACAAAACAAGAGCTAAAGCAAATGATTTTCACTATGATTATTTGATAGTTCACTTCTGGGGAAGGAAGTTTCCTCAGGGACATGCTTCTCATTGCCTGTTGTTTGAATAGCCTCAGAGCCACTCAAGTTTACGGCTACAAGTCGGCAAAAGCCATTTAAGAAGAAGCTGACAGTCTTGAGCTGTGTTCAGTCATAGAAACACAATGGGGATGTTGAGTTTTTAGCAGCCTCATTCTGGCCATTCTCTGGCCCCACTCCATACATCAGGAGTGGGTCTCCTGGTGTCCTCCCAGATGTTAATGACTACAGCGCTCATCACTTCTGACCGCTGGCCCTGCTGGCTAGGGCTGATGGGAGTTGGGAGTCCAACAATGTTTAGAGGGCCACAGTTTTCCATCCCCATGCATCCTACATCCTCATGTGTTGTAGATCAACAAAAAGAAGCACATACAATACTCTTCACCCAAATGAGAACCTTAAGCTTTCCTGTTTCGGTGGAGGGACTATACCAGGGATGGGAATGCACAGCCTCTCCACAGTCGTTGCTGGACTTCAACTCCCATTAGACCCAGCCAGCATGGCCAATGATCAGGAAAGATGGAAGCTGTAGCTCAGCAACACCAATTCAATAAATGCATGAGGGAAGTGTGTTTAGTTGCCCCAAAAGGCTTTTTCCCGCATGTGCCTATTCCTGCTTCTCCATGAACCAGTCATCTACCATTAGCACCTTTCCCTCAACACAACTATTGCAAAAGGATGAGTTGGTCACCACTCACAAGCAGGGGTGGGGTGGGGGCATTAGATTCAGCACATACAATGCAGAATCTATCACATTCTCACTTTCTGAACTGAATATGTGAACTGAGCCACAGCGATCCTTTGGAACTCACACTTATCTGAATTCTGCGAAGCTGTTCTCCAATCAAGCAGTTTTAATAAAAATGCTTATATCGTGGGAGAGCGTGCATAAAAAATAGAAGATCTTGGTGAAAACTATCATACAAAAATGCATTGTATTAAGGGAAATTGCTTGCAAAAATGGGTACGTTAGTCAAAATAAAATTGTGGTCATTAGGGAAAATTCGCACTTAAGATGCCGATGAGATCTCATGGGGATTTTTTTTTTTGGGGGGGGGGGTGTTAATTCACAATTTGCTGCAAAATGTGGAGAACTGAATTTAAGACCGGAATAATGAGAAACTGTAAGCTGAAATTGTCAGGTCCTTCTATCCTGACTCACAAGACTATATCAAAAGTTCATTAGGCTCTTTGAATTACTGTTTGACCTGCTGCTACCAGGGACTGTCTGCCCTACTTAATCTGCAATGCTTTGAGGGGAACCATGTCTGATGGCATATAATATACAGAAATATCTAAAAGAAAATGGACTGTTGGTTTAAATGGAAACTGTTAGAATCTGTCTGGATTAGACCATTCACAGACACTGAAACTGACTGGCTGTTGAATGGATATTGGTATGAATTTTGAAAGGAGTAGATTTTGAACTATGGTAAACTTCATCTCTAGGGATCCGTGAGCTTTTATCACCAGTCATCAGTTCTGAACTTTGGATTTGGGGATGGTTATCTGAGTGGCTATCTGCACATACAGCGAACTTACCGCTTGGAAAATAAACTTGTGGACCGAAACTCTAGCCAATTAGTCTAGACTTGGAATTGAAAGACTGAATATCTTCAAAAGGAGGAACTGGCCACCACTCAGAAGACTATATCGAAAGTTCATTAGGCTCCAATAAATATCCAGCGACAGCCAGGGGTGGCTTTAATAGGCCATTGTCTGTATTTCAGCACCAAATGGATTTGTCACAGTTGCTAGGGGTAACACCCCGTCTGTGGCCTGTGGACAGGCTCAAACAGAACAGCTGGGGAATGCAGCCCTCATGCCGTGTGAGACAGAGATGGTGCCCATTTATTGACAAGGTTTTAAAACAGAGAGGGCTATGTTCTTCTCAATGTGATGAAGTCCAGGGCTCAATTTGTATTTATACCGGGCTCCCCCACCATCTGTGCATGCCGCCGTTCTCAACATCTCAGAGGAATCAGAGTGGCATTGTTTGAAGATCTGATTAAATAGCCAGGGAAAAGCAATCCATCATTTATAAGGGGGAGAATGGAGACAGTTTGCAATGGCGTCCCCATAGCTCTTTAGGATTTTGTCTTCATTTGTGTTTGCTTTCATTCTAGTCCAACGCCAAACTTTTGTGTTTTTTTTTAATGCACACCCAAAGAACAGCAATTTGCTGTCAAGCGCTCAAATATCTAGGTGGCAACCGCAATGAATTATACAACTTCCTCTAGGCTGTTCCCAGTGATGAATTAAATGACTCCAATCACAAAAGATGGCCTCTATCGCTCCCCCACTGTGTTGGCATCTGTGTAAAAGAGCAGAAGCTGAATGTGGGGACCAGACTTCCATGTAAAACAGCCACACACACAAACTGTAGGCTTGCCAAAAGTGAGATGTGTGACACACACAGCAGTTCTTCAGAGGAAGGTTATCATTCTGAGCACAGGTGACAGGTAGAATTACGACCAGGAGCAGCTGAACTTCCTGGCACCAATGGGGAGAGGCAAGGTGTGGGTGGATCAGCACATTTCTGGCCCATGTGAGTTTTGCACTCACTTAAGTCCATTATGTTCTATTTATGCACTACTCTATGTGTGTGATGGTGGTGGGTGAACAAAAAGATAACTGCGCAAATTTGTACTTAAATGCATTATTCTCCCATATAATGCATCTTAAATTTACTTTATCCTAAACATACACAGCTTTAAGCATTGCTTTGGGCTGAACACTACAGGATGTATACAAATAATGCAACCGTGAAAGTATTCAAATACACACACACACACATACACACACACACAGTGGGAGGGAATATACCGGTAATCCATAACACATACAAATGTCTCAAAAGAGGCACTTAAGATTCCAAAAGTGCAATGTTCAATGTGCAAAAAGTTCAATGTGATAAGGTGCTCAAGTCTCTTAGGCGTCAACATCTGTTTTCCGATGGGCGGCTAGCTTGCATTATCCCCCTTTCACTGTTATCGTTTCTTCAAGGGACGGACTTCAAATATTTGTACATAGAAACTTAACAAGGCTGAAATGCTCACAAACCTCAATGGTTCCTGGTTGGATGCCCTGGTTTTGTGTGTGTGTGTGTGTGTGTGTGTGTGTATATATATAATTGAATACTTTCATGGTTGCGTTATTTGTATACATCCTGTAATTTTACCGTGTTGTCTGTTGTTTGTTGGGCTGAAAACTGGCAAATGGCCAAATCTGGAGAAGTGAAAAATCCCATGGGTTCCAGTGGGTTCCAATGGGCACATTAGTCCAAGGTTAGGCAGCAACTGGATGAACTTTGTATTTTAAGGTGCACCGACCTATCTCACACTTTCCAATATATGTTAACTGAAATGCGCTTCTTCAGATTGTACAAGGCCAAATACCATGTTCAAAAATGTGTATATTAGGGCAATGCATACATAGAAATGTGTGTGTCAGTGACAATAGCATGCAAAAAAAAAAGTGTTATATTAAACTGTTTGGGGGAAATGTGTATATTATGTAAAGTTGCATACATAAATGTGAATATTAGAAGGAAATCACATTAAAGTGTTGATGAATTTTCATTGGAACTTTTTCTTGTTATTAAAAAAGAATCCTCAAATGATGTGGAAATATTAACTGCATTTAAGATGGGAAAAATTAGAAACCCAGATTGCCGGATTCGCCTACCCTTCGTCCAGGAAGTCATGGATCAGGTCTGTTCATACTGGAATTTGCAAACAATTAATTCCTAAAGTATCCCTTTCCATATGTTGCTTATTTATTATTTTATTTCACAACATATAAATATACCAGTTACGGTGACTGCCTGAAAGCTAGGTGAATATCAGCACTTAAATCTAATGTGAACGTTGACAACTCTAAATGGTTTTCTGGATGTACAAAAATGCAGAAACATCAGAGAATGCTGAAAGCCATCATAGGTACAATGTGACTTGCAATATGTCAGATCATAATCACATTGTTAATAATAAAACAACTGCTGCATATGAATGTGAGTGTCAGGATATCAAATGACACGCACAAAGAAACACAGATTTGATCAACAGCAAGATTGCACTGTAATGTCTTTGTCCTAGAAAAATGAAAGTATCATGGCACACACCCTTTAACTTTTTCATGGCTGGAATATAATCTGTTGTACAAAGGTGTGAGTCACATCCATTACTACACCAGCTTTTGCTGCTGACCCCCACTCACCTACATAATGTGCCCCATGAACCTCAAAAGAGGTTCCCCACCTCTGCCATAATACCTGTGTGAATCAGCCCGATTTGCATTTGTATGCATGTAATTGAAGATTGACAAGTTAGGAACACAGATTATTTTTAGGGTCAAGGTTAAAGAGATGGAGAGAAAGGCTATGGGGGAATTAGCCACCTGCTCCTTTCTCCCCATCTGTTTTCATAGGGATGGTTTATTTTTATTTTTTGTTTTGCAATGTATTTATTTTAATTTTACTTTTCTACCTTCAGTTTCAGTCAAATAGCCAAGATCATTCTGCCTCCAGAATAACCATAAGGTGAGAATGCAAATGGACAGCAAGAATATGACACACATTCTATGAAGATCAGACCCACAGAAGGAGTTAGAGCTGAGTACCTGTGTTCTGTTCTCTAAACATGGCTTCTTTTTTCACCACCTCCTCTTTAAAGAACAACATCCGTCCCCATCAAAGCCAACTTTTCAGCATATTTCACTTTCTTTGTAATGCAAACACTTTAAACAACAACATGCAGCAAGGAAGCACCTGTCCCCTTCAGGTAATGAAACATTTGCAGGTGGGATGCTCAGGTGGGATGCCCATATTTGGCATCTCCTTCCATCCACCAGCCTACCAAAAGGCGCCAGCCACCATGGACAGAACCTGCACCTGCCTTCTTCCATGGGCTTCCTCTAATTGTCCTGTCTACGCCATCTCCTAGGTCAGTACAAATAGCAAAACCACCAAGTAAAAAGGAGATGAAGGCAAGTCCAACTCTGAATAGACCCATTTTAAAATGCATTTAAGTTAGTCATTTTCATGGATTCCAATGGGCTTACTCTGAGCAGAATTAGTCAGGTACAACCCAGAGATGTGATTCCGCACACCTTCTGCTGGGGTGGGACACGGAGGGGAATGACATTTCCTGCAGCACATGTGGCAACTGCTTAGCATCATTCAAGGGCCAGCCTGGGGCTCTCCTGTCCCAATGGAAACGGGTGATGTACAACAATGAGTGATTACTCGCCAGTATCGCTATAGTCCAGGCATGTCCAACAGGTAGATCATGATCTACCGGTAGACCAGTGGACGTCAGTGGTAGATCACCGGTAGATCACTGGCTCCTCCCAAAGAAGCTCAAAAACTTTGCCCTGCACCCCCCAAAACAGGGTTCTCCTTCCAAAAAAAAAAAAAGCTCAATAACTTCAAATAACTTCAACCTGAACCCCCCCCCCGAAAGGGGGTAGATCACTGTCAGTTTTTAACTCTGTGAGTAGACGCTTGGGAGCTGGCCACCCCTGCTATAGAATGATGACCACAATAATCAGAATCCAAGCAAAAACCCAGGAGCTGGTGTAGGTCGCACACAAGGGTGGAGGAAGTGGGGTGCAGTTGGGGTGGACCGCCCTGGGTCACATTTGGCGTGCCTCCTGTCTGCGACTCCCAAGCCTACCCTGAGCTGTGCTGCTTTGCCGGTGGCATTCCCCCCCTTCCCCCTTCGTTTTGACAGCTGGGGGAGGCTTGGGAGTCACGGGTGGGTGGCACATCAAATGTCCGCCACAAGCGGCTAGCTCCACCGTTGTGGTTGACTCGCTCCGCCCCTGGCTGCAGGGCACACATGCCGCTCTGTGCACCCAAGCAGCTATCCTGCACCTGGGTAGGCACCCTCTGTGCCCTGCCCCTCTTTGGGAGCATGCCCTGCTCCCCTCGGGAGCGCGCAAGCCCTGGGCAGCACGGGCATATGCTCCGCCGCTAGTCACATGGTCCAAGGCTCTGCTAATCATATTAATCAAAAAACAAAGCAAACAATTCTGAGTGTCTTTTGCATCTTACCAGGTTCAGGGATGATAAGCTGTGCACTGGTTTGAGCGTTCCCAGCATCATTTTCAGCTACACACTGGTAGAAGCCTTCATCTGATTTTACCAAGCCCAGAATCCGTAGGTTGCTGCCACCCTAAAGAGAGGGAGAGAAGCAGAAGCAATTACCTAAAGCTGTGCCTCCCAGACTTCACAGAGGTTTTTTTCTGAATTAAAATTGGAGGCACACTTCAGTTTTAAAGTTTCCTCAATGTTTTCTATGAGATAAGCTGTGGGAAAACTTGTTTTCTATATAGCATTGGAGCCAGCAGGGGGGGGGTTCCTTGTACCTGACCTCCCACTGCAGGGTAGCTACTGCTTATAGCAGTGGTAGCGAACCTTTAAGAGACTGAGTGACCAATTGCAAACCAAAACCCACTTATTTATCACAAAGTGCCCAGAGTTGCTGAGCTTTTCGTTGAGTTTTTTTTGGGGGGCTCCCCAAAGTTGTTGAGCATTTTGGGGGGAGCTGCTGACCAAAGTTTTGGAGCTTTTTGGCAGAGGGTCGCAAAAGTTGCTTTGCTTTTTTGGGGGGGGGACACCCCAAAGCTGCTGAGCTTTTTTTGGGGGGGGGAGAGAACAGAAATAAATGATGAATAATACCTTCGCTGGAACTAACGTGCAGCACTGACATCATCGTCTGCCATAGCGCCAAAAAAAACCAGCACAATATGGGTTAAAAAACAAACACTGTTAAGCCCAATCAGAAACAGCCACTGATGCAGCAAATTGAAAAACAGACCAATTGCCGAACACAATCTCTGGCTAACAGCAAAAAAGAATGAAAAAAAGGTTCTGGGTTTTAACAGTGGACACAAGCTGTAGCAAGTTGTAGCGTGGGGTGGGGGGAGTGGGAGCACAAATGGGGGGAAAACAACAACAGCATGGATGGGCCGATGGCATGTGTGCCACCAGTGACAGCTCTGCGTGTCAAGTCTGGCAAGCGCACCATAGGTTCGCCACCGCTGTCTTATAGGGAGGGGTGAAGACGCTGGCATTTCGCAAGCAGATGGGTAGGTATGCCAGGTGGACTCTGTTGGGGCACCCACATGGTGTCAGCCACCTGCTGCCTCACCCTCTTCTCCCTCCTGCTAAGAGGTGGAACAAACTCCCTTGGGAAGCTGTGGGCCCTCGTTCCTTGGCGGTTTTTAAGCAGAGGTTAGATGACCCATCTATGATGGATGCTTTCCTTGAGTTTCCTGCATGGCAGGGAGTTGGACAGGATGGCCCTCTGGGTCCCTTCCAACTCTACAAGTCTCTGATTTATATGAGGTAACGACTCTGCTGTTGGGAGGCCAGGTGCAGGGAGCCACCCCCAACCCCACAGGCCACTACCTCTGTTCAAGGGTGCATTCCCTTGTGGCCAGTAACCAGCTGGGTTCATTGGCTCATGGTGTGCAGGTCTGATGCTAGTGGTGGGCAGATCGAGAGTCAAAAAGGTTGATAGGCCTAGCACCAACTATGAGTATGGCCAGAACTGAAAGCAGGTGTGTCGCAGGTCCTTTCTTTCCTGCCACCACTTTTCTCTTTTGTCTTCTCTTTCAGCCAATTTTTACCTCTCCTTGCCACCCGCACGACAAAGGTTGCCTCCCCTACCACCGCACTGCAAGGCTATCTGTCCACAAGCCCAACTTTTGTGTGTGTTTTGGCATGCATTGCTGTTGATCCTCTTAGGACAGGTAACCCAGATCTGCATGAGGTCGAACTGCAAAAGTCTGAACCATTTTTTTTTTACATTTTCTGTATTGCATTTCTTGCACGCCACTGAGAGATTATTGTAGTTAAAGCAGATTATTGTAGTTAAAGCTGCCACTATTGAAACCCCGCCCCCCCCAGCAAAAACCTTTTAGTGCCAGCCTCCTTTAGTAATGTTTTAGAAGCTAGCAGCAACAATAACAACATGGATATGCTAATGGAGCTAATACTAATGCCCTGGTAAAGAAGGCCCAGCAGAGACTTTATTTCCTCAGACTTTTAAAGAAGAACAATCTGAGTGAGAGACTGCTGGTGTCCTTCTATCGAGGCAGCATAGAGAGCATTCTTACGTACTGTATCTGTGCTTGGTTTGCCAGTTGCACAGTCACCGATAGGAAAATGCTCCCGAAGGCCATAACCACAGCCAGAAAGATTATCAATCATCCTCTCCCATCTTTGGATGAACTATATAGCTCCTGTTGTCTCAAAAAAGCAAGCAACATTTTACAGGATTCATCTCATCCTGGATATAGTCTGTTTACACGGTTGACTTCGGGCAAGAGATACAGAACAATTAAATCAAGAATGAATAGACTAAAAAAACAGTTTTTTATCCAAGAACTATAACTATTTTAAATGCTGTAACCAAATGATATGATCTCTGGGGAGTCGTGATGGATGGTATGTATGTGTATGTGTGGCTGTAAATGTATAAATGTGTATATGTGGCTGTAAATGTGGGATGGCATTCAATTTTGTTGTACTATGTACAATGACAATAAAGTATATCTATCTATTTATCTATCATCTCTATCTATCTATCTATCTATCTATCATCTATCTATCTGGCTAAAACAGGGGAAAGAGTTGTGCAGAAGGTTTCCAGCAACTGGAAGTCAGAAGCATGGTCAATCCATCATTCTGTCATCCCAGTGGCCAACCAGATGCCTATGCGAATCCTGCAACCAGGACCCAAGGGCAAGAGTACTCTGCCCTCCTGCGGTTTCCAACAACAGATAGTCAAAAGCAAACAGCCTTCAAACATTAAGGCAGAGCATAGCCATCATGGCGAAATTCCTTTCCCTCCCATAATTTGTTTGATCCTCTTTTAAAGCCATCCAAAAAAACATCCTCTTTAAGGTATGCTGGTATTCACTCATGCCCGCCAGTTGCTCCTCCGAGGATTGTAATAAAATGCACATACATTAAATAATGTGCTGACTCTGTTTGCTCACCCTGCTAGCAGGGCATTTGATTAACTAATAGTAACACTGCGGCCGCACGTAAGGGCAGCGCAAACACTTTATGCAACACGTAGAATCGACATTAAGAGGGGTCTGCGTTGCATAATGGGTGCACTTAGTGGCAGAAGACTCGGTGGATTTCTGTGGGTGTTTTGCAATACTTTTCCAGGCAAGCGAAAGGATTTGAAGGTCAACCCTTCCCAGGTTATAGGCAGCCACAAAGGGAAGGAGGCCATTTAGTTTCAGCTGCATCTGGGCAGGGTTTCATCTGGAGGTGCTGTTGGCAGGCAGAATTAAATGATGCTGTAAAACTTTGGCTTCCAAGGGAGAGCCTTTGGCACCGCAAAAAAGAAGAAGAAGAAATAAATAAAAATGTCCTGCCTAGAATGATTCTCTTATTAAAAGTCTTTCTTCCCTGGGCAGTTTTGGGGAAAAAGAACAAAAAAAAAAAAAAAGAACCTGCCCTTTCCCAATTACTTAATGAAAATGTCTGTCTCTTGGCAAGCTGAGCAAAGACTGCCTGATTGTCTTTATTATAAACAGCAGTGGTGGGTAAAGTTGTGTGAACTTGGATGCTCCCATAACTGAGTAAATCTTCCTCTCTGAATGAAAAGCGGGGAAAGAGCCCATGCCTTTTTATTAACTGGAACATGTTTAATTTAGATAATCATTGTCAATTTCACTTAATAGAAGGAACATTAATTAGGAAAGGGCAAGCTGATCCATATGCATAAGATTGCTAAACATCTAAAATAAAAGTCATTATGGTGGGGTGGATTATCCAATGGCCACAATTTTTTTTTTAAATAAAGCATCAGTTAACTACTTCTGAACTGAAGACAACTCCACATATTCCACGTATTGTCTGGGCAGGCATACAATGAAGGTTAGGTGTAGACCGGTAACTGCCATTGTACATTATCCGTGATTTCCTGTATCAAAAACGCTTTATGCAAGAGATCTACCAGTGGGGGGGGGGGAGAAAGTCTAGAATGTTATAACAGGATGGGGCACACCTGTTTTGACTGCCTAATGTTAAGAGCTGTAGGGTAGATGTCATTAGGATGCCAAGTGATTGGCACCCATCTGTCAAAGTGGGTCTATGGAGGGCGTTTTGCAAAGTAGCCCACTAGCCTGATCCAGTTCTTGGCCCTTGCTATAATTCTATGATGCAGTAGTCTTCAAAATTTTCTCACCTGGGGCCCAACTTTAGTACAAAAATGCACCTGAGTCCTCACTTCTTTGTTTTTCTTTTTAACCACTTTGTATGATAGTAGTGCTGCTGTCGTGTTTCACAGTAGATAGGATGGCTCATTAAAGACCAATGGTCTGGGGCAGGATCCTTGGATTACCCTAGAAACTTTTTAAGGGTTCCTCAACAAGCAGTGAGTGATGACAGACAAGTTTCCTGAACAGACAGGTTGCCCACTGCTACACATCTTTGTAGCATCCTTGAAGGTGCCCTGGGTATTTCTTCTGAGGCCTTGAGCTTGTTTGGAGGTTCTAGCAGGGGAGCGCAGCTATCGTATACCCTTGACCGAAGAATGGTACACTCCTTCTATCTGGGATGGTCGTCCTCTTCCACTGAGTGCGCAGCTTCGGGAGGGACGCACATGGAGAGGTGAGGGTGGAAGAGGACACCCGCCTAGCCAGCCAGATCAGCCGAATCAACCCTGGCGGTCAATGGGGTGACAGATGTCGCAGCCAGATCACCCTTAGTTTCTTCCATACCCGGGGAGGACAATTGGTGATCCCGGCATTAAGAGCTTTTGTTGGGAAAGCTATTCCCCAGATGTTATATGGGGTAGAACTCTGGGGGTGGAACCAGAGGCTGTTGGAACGGCTTGAAATTTTGCAAAATTACTATCTCAAGAGGATCCTAGGCCTTCCTCAAGGCCAGCGAGGAGGAGCCCACGGGGAAAGGAGAAGGGCCCTCTCCTTTCCCCGGGACGGCTCCGCTCACGGAGCGCAGCGGGAGAGGGGCGGGCCAGCTGGCCCGGGCAGAGGCGTCGCTCCGTGCGCATGCGTCATGACGTCATGCGCAAGGAGTGACGCCCCGCCCCCAATGGGTGCCGCTTGGCTTGCCGCCCCCGGCAGCCCAGGGGCTATCTACGCCCCTGTCCAGGTCTTCCCTCTGAGGGAGTCTCAGAAGGTGAGAGGCCTTTCTGGTTGTGGCTCTTCATCTGTGGAATGCTTTCCCCACTGAGATCCACCTGCCACCTTTGCTGACATCTTTTCAGCACCAGGTAAAAACTTACCTTCTGCTCATAGGCTTTTGATGGACTAAGGTGATTTTCTTTTGCTGTTAGTGTGCTGTCATAGCTTCCTTTAGCTATTAGTGGAGATTGTTCTTTTTTATGAATATATCCAAGTGACCAGATAGAGAAGTCTGGCTGGGGTATATTAAAGGACCAGGTTCAGAACAGGGCAGGGGAAATAGTTGCTGCAGCCGAAGGCAGGTGGAGGGGAATAGCAAGGGACCTGGGAGAACTCTGGGGAAGCTTGAAGGAACCAGGAGCTAAAGGAAAGCTAAAGCTAACTAAGTCTACTTTTGGTAGCACCTTTTACAGAGCTTTTGTTGCACGTATTGAATTGTCTGTTTCCTCGTTTTGGAATAATGATAAAAACAAATAATGATTACCACTATCTGAAAATAATCACTAGGAATGACGACTTCTCCATTCTTGATCCATTGTACTGTAGGAATTGGTTTTCCAGAAACAGAGCATTCGAACTCGATGTCCATACTTTCGTAGGCATAGAGATTTGAAGGATGATTAATAAACCATGGTGGAACTGCAAGGAAAAAAACAGGGAGAAAAATATCTTAGTGAGCATGAATGCATATATATATATCACAAATAAATGACACATCATGTTCTGCTCCCCTTTTCCTTCTCGCTGAAAGCCCAGAGAAAACGATTTCATCCAGCCTACATCATGCAATGCTGAAAGCTTAAACCTGGCTCTGGCCTCTGCCCACCATATACAACTGAAGGAGCGGCCCCTCCCCTCCTTGTCTGGCCATGTTCACTATCTCTTGATGCTTTCCTTCATGGGCCATCACTGGTCTTTGTGCCTTAATGGCTTAAAAGGTAAAGGTAAAGGTACTCCTGACCGTTAGGTCCAGTCGTGGATGACTCTGGGGTTGCATGCTCATCTCGCTCTATAGGCCGAGGGAGCTGGCGTTTGTCCGCAGACAGCTTCCGGGTCACATGGCCAGCATGACTAAGCCACTTCTGGTGAACCAGAGCAGCGCACGGAAATGCCGTTTATCTTCCCGCAAGAGCAGTACCTATTTATCTACTTGCACTTCGTGCTTTCGAACTGCTAGGTGGGCAGGAGCTGGGACCGATCAACGGGAGCTCACGCCGTCGCGGGGATTCGAACCACAAACCTTCTGATCAGCAAGCCCTAGGCTCTGTGGTTTAGACCACAGTGCCACCCATGTCTCTGTCCTTAATGGCTTAAACTCAGCTAGTTCTACCAGGCTAGCACAAACTAAACCCAAGTATTTTGGTGTTTGACACAGTTTAATCAAACTTGATTAATTCTAACTTCTACTAACTCTAAGAATTATGGGTGACTTGCACCTACAAACTCCAGCACCCTGGATCTATAACAGCAGCCATTCAACTGCAACCATATCTAATATAGGTCTTCATGATGCATCATGTTTCAAAACTGACCAGACCATTGATGTGTCTAGGCAAAGCTTGGATAACCACATTGATTATGTAACAGTGGGGACAACATCTTCATTTGCATAAGTATAACCTGTGATTAGCTTTGCAAAATGAATCAATACGAGCAACATTATTTCCAAGCACAGAGGAGGAAGACTTAAGCCAGATTATCTTTTCAGAGGACAAATTCCTATTAAGCTGGCAATTATCTGTTGTCTTGTATTACTATAATGTATTAACACTTTTGCTGTATGGTATATGATATGCTAATTTAATTTAATTTCATCATTACCATAATACTAGTTATAGTATGATAAAAATTTGCAATTCAAGAGAAACTGCTAATAACATCACATTTCTAATGAGTTTTCCCATCATCAAAGGAGACAAGGGGGGTGAGGGGAACCAGTCCTGTTTTGTCAGCTTTCAACCAGGGAACAATGTTCATTATTTTGAATATTCATGGTTGCTAGAAAACCAGATTAGATTTTAATTTCCTGGGTAGCATCCCTGGCTTATTTTTTGATACAGAAAATGCAATTGTATTTCTTAAGCAGCCATGCATAATGTCTGAATTATAAAGTTTTTACAACTGTATCAATAGCAAATGGCATTGTGAAATATTCACATAGTGGATTCCAGAGTCTGCCAGAGCTGCAGACACATATCAAGATTCTTCAACCTTCTTGTACTCAGAAGCTAAGGTTCAATTCATATCATTACTTTTGATCACACAAGGTCAGTAAAAATACTTATGTTAAAAGTTATATCTAGGTATCATTAAAAAAAAAATCCAAGTCAGGTAAAGTTTCAGGATAAAAATAACCATATCCGAAAGTGACAATATAAACATTTAAAAAATAAAATCTTAGAGCAGCAAGATATAAACATAGTAAGTATGAATTATGTGGGTGGTGCTGTGATCTAAACCACAGAGCCTAGAGCTTGCCGATCAGAAGGTCGGCGGTTCAAATCCCCGCTACAGGGTGAGCTCCCGTTGTTCGGTCCCAGCTCCTGCCCACCTAGCAGTTTGAAAGCACGTCAGAAGAGTGCAAGTAGATAAATAGGTACCACTCCGGCGGGAAGGTAAACGGCGTTTCCGTGCGCTGCTCTGGTTCACCAGAAGAGGCTTAGTCATGCTGGTCACATGACCCGGAAGCTGTATGCCAGCTCCCTTGGTCAGTAACGCGAGATGAGCACCGCAACCCCAGAGTCGGACACAACTGGACCTAATGGTCAGGGGTCCTTTTACCCTTTACCTATGAATGAGAGCACCAGCAAAACAGTAGCTGCATACAGTGGTACCTTGGTTCTCAAACTTAATCTGTTCCGGAAGTCTGTTCCAAATCCAAAGCATTTCAAAACCAAGGCATGCTTTCCCATAGAAAGCAATGCAAAATGGATCAATCCATTCCAGACTTTTAAAAACAACAATTTAACATGAATTTTACTATCTAACGAGACCATTGATAGATAAAATGAAAGCAATAAACAATGCAGTCACACCACCAATCAATCAATCAATCAGTAGCTGAACTGGATTCCACACAGTCACAAAAAAAGAGTCGCAAAAACAAAAACGCAAAATAAATAGCAAAAACAGACAGACCTCAGCATAATACTCAAAACAGAAGTGTGGCACTCAAAACAGTGCACGTTCAGCTTCTGAAAAAAGTTCACAAACCAGAACACTTACTTCTGGATTTGCGGTGTTTGGGTTCCAAGTTGAGAACCAAGGTACCACTGTAGAGGCAACTTGTGGCTCCCAGCCTAATTTTGAATGCCCCTTTGAAAGAGAGGAGTGGAGCCCACTAGCATGAGCAATCTGTCCCCTGCCACCGCAGCCCCACTGGGAGGAGGATTGGTGGAAAGGGAAATGGAGGCTCTGCATGCTTTATATTCTGTCCTTGTCCATTGCTGACTTTAGCTCCACACACAATCAGCATGCAGCCCCTGACAGATTGCAGGAAAATGCAGCAATCATCAGGAAAATAAGTGGCACGTCCTTGCTATACAATGAATGTCAGGATTATTATTATTATTATTATTATTATTATTATTATTATTATTATTTTAAAACTTCATTAAAACAGTAAAAATGATGACATGGAGAAAGCAGACAGAGAAAAGCTTTTCTCCCACTCTCATAACATTATAACTCATGAACATCCAATGAAGGTGAATGTTGGAAGATTCAGGATAGATAAAAAAAAGTCCTTCTCACAGCACATAATTAAAACTATGGAACTTGTTCCCACAGGAGGCAGTGATGGCCTCCAACTTGCTTAGTTTTAAAAGAGGATTAGACTGATTCATGGAAGTCAAGGCTACCATTGGCTATTATCCATGATGGCTACAGGTATGTTCTGCTTCCACTGTCAGAGGCATTATGACTCTGGTCAGGTGGGTAGAGTACTGTCCAGCTTGCAGGCTCCCTGTAGTCATCCGATTGGCCACTGTGAGAATGTTAATGGCTTTTTCCTCCATGAACTTGCCCAGTCCTCTTCCAAAGCAAACCAAGTTGCAGACCATCACTACCTCTTATGACAGCGAATCCCATATTTTAACTAACTGAATGAGTACTTCCTTCTTTGTGTCCAGAATCTTCCAGCATCCACAAAGTATTGACAACAATGGTTAGAGTCATAGTTCCGTCTGTTTCACGAGGCTGCTGAACCACAAACGTGGGTGAACTTATGAAGCAGACTCATACATTCACACCAAGCCTCTCCGCCATTTTATTTTGTCTGACCTAAATCTTCCAACAGCCATCTTCGCTGGACGGACATGAGCTCTAGCATTATGTGGAAGGACAAAAAATGTCTCCTAATCTACTTTCCCCATACCATGCACAATTTTTGTCCTGTTCCCTCTTACTCACTCTTTTTCTCCAAATGTTGCAACCTTTCCTCATCAGGGTATTGATCCAATCCAATCCCTTGTTCTGGCTGCCCTTTTCTGAGTGGGACTCCAAGGCCAAGAAGTTAGCCTAATGAGCTACTACAGACATGTCGGTCCACTATAGGCCCTTTGCCTAGAGGCCAGTTTCTCCAACTTAACATTACCCCTGGGAGTCTTAGCTGGAGAATAGGCCCTGCAGGGCCCCAATCCTGAACCCTGACAACTGATTCCTTTTCAAATGTAACAGGGAGGCATACCAGAAGCCGCTTCAAGTGCTATTTGATTTCAGGGACATAAGGCAATGGAGTTCTGATCCACACACAAAAAAACGAGTGTGGTTCTCTATGCTTCAGCTAAAGGAATCCAGTGCCTAAACAAACAGACACCGATCCATCTACTTCAGGCCAATTTGCACAATTCAGCTGATATTAGAAAGCAATTTTGAAATCAGCTTCCTTTCCTTTTAGCTTTATTTTGATTTTGCCCTTTGGTCATAATCAAATGCTGGCATTATACACCAGTTCTCTGATTAGCCTTTCACCCAGTTCCAAAGGAACTGCATGGTGGGAAGGAGGGAAAGGTTAATTGTTTGTTGACTCTGCTTGTAAGAAAGAAAGCTGTGAACAGCGGTGCAGTCTGGGTAAGGACATAGCATCACTCAATTGTTTCCATCCCCCCCCTTCTTCACTACAAATTTCAGCACTGGACGTCTGTAATATCACACCCCTCAACTGTCCTAGGGAAATTGGGACATTCCACTTTTTAACGCAATCCTGTCAAGGTTTATAGAATCATAGAATCATAGAGTTGGAAGAGACCACAAGGGCCATCCAGTCCAACCCCATGCCAAGCAGGAAACACCATCAAAGCATTGCTGACAGATGGCTGTCAAGCCTCCGCTTAAAGACCTCCAAAGAAGGAGACTCCACCACACTCCTTGGCAGCAAATTCCACTGTCGGACAGCTCTTACTGTCAGGAAGTTCTTCCTAATGTTTAGGTGGAATCTTCTTTCTTGTAGTTTGAATCCATTGCCCCGTGTCCGCTTCTCTGGAGCAGCAGAAAACAACCTTTCACCCTCCTCTATATGACATCCTTTGATATATTTGAACATGGCTATAGGTTTAGTTCCTATACAGTTTCTTTCTTCTTTCTTTCTTCTTTATATTTAAATACCACTTTCCAGGAAGACCTCACAAAGTGGTTTACGTAAGATATTTTACAATAAGCATCAATATTTAAGAAGTTGCTCCTAAACCATTCGTCTAGAACAGGCATAGGCAACCTTCGGCTCTCCAGATGTTTTGGCCTACAACTCCCATGATCCCTAGCTAACAGGACCAGTGGTCAGGGATGATGGGAATTGTAGTCCGAAACATCTGGAGAGCCGAAGGTTGCCTATGCCTGGTCTAGAAGAAGATAAGTCTAGGGGGTGGAATTTTCTGAAAATATTGCTGTTGAGCCTCCCCACCCCACACCCAACTCTTGCCTTGCTGCTTAATCTCTGATAATAATTTTTATTAGTTTTCAGTTACAACAATCCAGTAATAGCCTCATTATAAGAATGCCAAATTATAATACAATTAATAATACCAGTAACTGAGATGCCAAATTATACAATTTAGGTGCCCCCACCCCCGCATGCTAGAATTAATGATTTGATTATTTATTTTGTTTCTGTGTTCTGTCTTGCTGCTTTATCTCAATTGGGTGCATTTCTTCAACCAGTTCCACTAAAACCATGAACATTTTTTTTTGCATGTTATATGTATTATTACAAATATGTTGTTGGACTACAACTCCCATTGGCCCCTGCCAGCATGTCCAAAGACCAGGGACAATGGGAGTTGCAGTCCAAGAAAACAGACTATAAACATTTTAATTCAGAGTGCATTTGATAAATACAATACAAGCTACCCTTCTGTAAGGAAAGCATTATATAGTTCACCATAGTCATGTTGGACAATAGTAGAGAAATGGGCAAGTGTAGTCAATTAATAGTCTATCCGATAATTTGTTGTCTAATGATTTTTCAAAAATCAATTTTTCACCATTCAGAAGGACGTTAAACAAATGGTTGCCAAAGAGGGTAATGATCAATTTTTGCCTTTAATGCCATTATAAAACTGATATTCAAACATTCCCGGTAGCAAGTGACTTCAAAGGCTATTTCTCGTTGTCTGAGAACACCTTTTGTCCACATTTATGGCTCAGTATGCTCGGCATCAAGAGAGCTGATGCCGAGGAGTGGATTTCCCCCCTGGAGGTGTCTGTGTGTCTTCAAGATTACTGTAGGAAATGTCAAGCAATTCCTGCAATGAGCCCACAAAGGTGTCCCAGCAACCCATTGAATGATTACCAGCAAAGGAGCTCGTTAGGTGAGGTGCATGGCTGGACGACCTCACCATTCCTTGAAATGTCTTCCTTAGAAATGACACCTGCTTTTGCCAAGGAGAGCATCTCTACGGCAAAAGATGTCCACTATTTTCTAATGCATAATGTCTTATGCTTTGAATAGCAACAAAATAATTGTGCTGGTGGAGCCAAGGAAGATGATGGCTGTCATCAGTTGCCTGAGCCCTGTCAACATTTCCAAAAGGAAGACTCATTAGCAGGCCAGATTGTCCTCTTTTAAGCTGTTTCAAATGCATTTCTGATGTATTTCTCGTGATAGATTCACTTTATAAACAATACTGTGGCAATGTTTCTTGTCTTCTCCTTGTAACTTAACCAGATTATGTGCCTGCTGCTTTTGGCCTATAGGTACTGTATATGGTTTAATGTGATTATGGAAAAAGACAGACAGAACAAAGGACCTACAGGGATCGCATTACCAGCCCATTTATGTCCACCTTGAGAACATAAGGAGAGCCTGGCTGGATCACACCAAAGATCCATCTAGCCCAGCACCCTGTTCTCCCAGTGGCCAACCAGATGTCTATGGGAAGTCTACAAGAGATAGGAGTTCAACAGCTCTCTTTCCACTTGTGATTTCTAGCAACTACTATTCAGAGGTGTGCTGCCTTTGACGGAAGTGGCATCGCACAGCCATAGTATGTGAAATTGTTTTAATCCCTTCTTTAGGAACACAAGAGCTCAACTCTTTCCTGTTCAGATGCCTCTCTGTTCTTGCATCTGTTATGTACTCCCATGAGAGCCACTTTATTTTGTAAGGGTTTTATATATTAAAAAACAACAACACTGCAGATAGGACTTTGGGGTCACATCTCAGCTTTCCTGTTAACCTTTGGGGTAATTATAGCCAAAGCTTTTCACACATAATTTTTGCTCAGTTAGAAATTCTGCAGATCCTTTCTACAAAGGAACCAGAAGTCCCCAGGCTAGGAACTAGCTTTCAACATGTACCTGCAAGTATGCCAATAGAATTTCCTGGGTTTGTTTTCTGGTATGCAGATTATCATAGACTAGTAGATTATGGACGTTAAATTAACGGGCGCTAGAACATATGTGGTCAAACTGTTGCCCTAGCAACATCGGGGATATGCGCAGAGCTGACTGAGCAGCTCTCGCTTATCTCGTTTTTTTTTTCTAACAACGCGAGAGCCGCATGATGTAGCCAGCTCTGCGCATAGCGTCCCTGTTGCCCTAGCAACGTCAGGAACACGCGCAGAGAGTCTCTGCGCTCCAAGTCCCAACGGCTGTCCGTGGGGCACACGCGCAGTAGTGCAATCCCATGGACATAGGGACTGGACGCAGAGACACTTGCACTTTATTTTAGGTGATTATCATAGAATTGTAGAGTTGGAAGTTGATTATCATAGAATTAGATAAGTTGATCACTAGATAAGTTGATTATCATAGAATTGTAGAGTTGGAATTTATTGCAGTTCCCCTCACTGCAATAAATTGCCAAGAACTGCTGCTCATAGGAGCCGACCCCCAGGGGGCAAGAGGTCTTTGCCCCCCAATAAAATATTTGAGGTGGCTGGGCCCCCAAAAATTGATGGGCATTGCCATTCAAATAGTTTGTATGTACTGAGTCATGTGATCGATTATGTGTGGTGGGGCTTACCTGCCCCCCATATTTTATTGAAGTTGCACCCCTGCTACTGCTTAAAATACATATATTAAATAAATCTAGCCTAAGCACCCTTTATAATGGCAGCTTATCTGTATAAGCCTGAGCATGTTGCCTCCATGTTTTGCTTATTAACTTTCTTTTTAGATGTGCAATTGACTTGTTTGTTTAAAAATAAAACTAATGTGTCCCTGGTAACACATTTAGCCCCTGTGTCTCCCTTTTGTTGGTGGCCCTGTGTAACCCTGTCTATCACTGCCATTGTGATGGAACATAACCACTTTCAATTTCCATGTCATCTGTTGGTTGGTAATGTCTCAATATAAGGCAATGAAAATGGCCCAGAGGCTATGCCACTGAACTATTCCATGGACGAGAGGCACCTCAGATTGAAAAGCGCTTCTAAAAATGGGACAGTTGCAGGTTGATGTTGCAGCCACCATAGGGAAACCTATGACCTGCCTCCCATGGTTTAGAGGAAGCTGCCTTTACTGAGTTGGGCTATTGGTCCATCTAGCTCATCCACATGAACTGGAATTATTAACTCTTCAGGATCTCAGCCAAGGGACATTTCTAGCCTTGCCTGGAAATGCCGGCAATTGAACCTGGAGCTACTACATGCAAAGTAGATGTACTACAAAGAAGCTATAGCTAATAGGTAGCCAAGCAGGAAAGAAGATGAGACAGGTCAGAGAGGTGGGGAGGACAGGAAAACCAGACAAGCAAGAGCAACCAGTTGGAGACAAGTTGATGATCTAGCAACGGAGGAACATCCTGAAACTGATTCAGAAGAAAGTGTTTTCTCCAGCTTCCTCTCATGATGAGTTCAGCATCTGTGCATCTCACAGGGACAGGTGAATGATCTACATACAACTTTGGAGACCTTAGTGGACCCAGAGCACAGGCTGAATTCACGTCTCTGCTCAGAACCACTTTCTTCTTACTGTCTTTGTCTCTTTCTTGGAAATGATAATTGCTTAGCTGGGCAATCTCCCAATCTCCTTATCAACCTGAACATAAAGCTCAGAGTTTTTTTATAAAAATAATAATAATAATGCAGAAATGAAGCAATTGCCAGTATAACTGAGTCCTGCAGCATCTGGGAGCTAAACCCATTGGACTGGAATCCACAGCAGCACCTGAGACTTTTATCTTTCTTTCTTTCTCTTCCCTCCCACTTTGTGACTATATATAATCACAAAGAACCATACAGTGCATAGCAACAGAACTGGAATATAAGAATATCATTTCTATCTGTGATATAAAACACAGAAAAATAAAAATAAAATGTGATAACATGTGGGAGTGACATTCAGTACACTGAATTCAAATCCTAGAGGGAAAGAGTGTTATGATAGCACTAGTGATTGATAAGTCACTTCCCCCCAAAACTGGGGACATAGCTTGGATTACTTCTGAGCCAACCTGAATTAAGATTTGTCTGGAAATCCATAAACCCACCAATTCCCAAAATGCCCTGCCCTCTTCTCCTTCCCTTATTATAATGTGAGTAGTTTTTAAATCTTTCAAAATAGACAAACCATTAACTGTGGTTTGCTTTGATGTGCATCCTGGGACAATCAGTGCTCATAACATATTTCTCAGTCATGTCTTGTCCGTAACATGGCCCAAACAACCAACATTACAATCCCAAGTGGAATAGACCTCTGGATCAGTTCTCAGAAAGGGGGGGGGGGAAGCACACACACTCTGGGGGAGAAGTTGAATTTAAAATAAATGGGGAAATAATACAAAGAACAATTGCAGCTGAACCAGGCTACCTTCTCACCGTTCAGCCAATTTGTTGCTCTAGGGATTGAATAACCTTTGTTCTCAGCACTAAAAGTTAAGTACAGATAGATGAAAGGGAATCAAACCAAGCCTTGCAGCTATAGGCAGTCCATTACATTACTGCCCTTCCATTTTTGATGAGGTGGCTCCATTTTGATCAAATAGGAAGAAATCATCGAACTCTAATTTGATTAGCAGCAAGCATGCCATGTGGTTTTTAAGTAATCCAAGGTCACCGGGTAGGGAAAGCGCTGCTCTTTTGCATGGGTTGTTCAGAAAAATGCAAACCATTCAGTCATTTCATTTGCTGCCGGTGCAGGATCAGTTCTAAAATTACTGCAAGGACAGTGCAGTGCAAGGAATCACAAGACTGTGTCTGGTCCCTTGTACTGTAATCACACACTCATGAAAGGATTATCACCAATGTTTCCCACACCTTGGTTCATTTCTTATGCCCTTATTATTTTAGATTGTCCAGGAAGACTCCCATGGAGATTCCCACTGAAGCCCAGACTAGAACCAGACTAGAATTACTAATTAGTTTCCAGGCCCAATTCAAAGCGCTGGTTTTGACCTATAAAGACTTAAACGGCCCAGGACCGCAATACCACAATACTTTGCATATGGACCTACCCGGACCCTGAGATCATCTTCTGAGGCCCTTCTTCATGTGCCACCTCCTTGAGAGGGCTGGAGGGTGGCAACACGAGAGTGGGCCTTCTCTGCAGTGGCTCCCCATCTGTAGAATGCTCTCCCCAGGGAAGTTCGCCTGGCGCCGTCATTGTACACCTTTGGGCGTCAGGCAAAAACATTCCTCTTTAACCAGGCATTTGGTTACTTATATCCTATGCCCTTTTAAAATGTGGTGTTTTTTTTTGGGGGGTATTGTGTTGCTGTTTTTTGTTCTCATTAGGTATTTTGTGGTTTTATAGATTGCTTTTATTCTGTGAACCGCCCTGAGACCCCCGGGTATAGGTCGGTACATAAATTAATCAATCAAAGAAACAAGAATTATTTATATCCAATGCTGTCTTCAGCCTTTTAGGACTGTGGCATAAACAACACAGACTCCTGAGGAACTTGTTAGCTTCCATGGGTAGGCATACATCAAAAGACCGAGTGTCCATACCCCCCACTTCATCTTCCTGCAGACAAATAGTCACAGCTTGTTCGGTGCACAGTTGTTTATTAGGGATAGAGTATTATACCACACACTATTCCTTTACTGAATACACTCCAGCTATCACTTGGCGGGGCAGCAGTTGGATATAGTCTGAGGCCTCACGCCACATACTGGAGCTTGCCAATCCCTCACATCCCACCACCTTCTCCCTGCTGGGCTTTGTTTCAATAGACATGCCAGTCAGATCTTCTCCTTCCCTTCCTCCTCAGTTTTAAGGAACTCTGAAGCCTCACTGTTAACGGTAGTGTTTCTTATCTGCTTTGCTCCCACTGCAGGGAGGAGAGATATCCTGCCTTTGTCTGGCTGCAGACTTGTCTCTCATCTATTCTCACTGACCAGGGACCTGATCCTGCATCCACACAGAAGGGACACACAGGGCAGCGGTGGTCCTTTGCAGATGTCAATGCATCTAAGAGCTAAGAAGAAACACCACAAACAAATCCAGATACAATGTGAGTTTGTTTTTTAATTAAAAAAAGAAAGAAAAATGAAACAAAACAATTGCCTTGTTACATTCTGAGGGGAAAGAGGACAGGATTAAAGATGGCTCCAGAGCAAAAACAATAATAAATAGTGAAAGCATAATTTCCTTCCATTTGTACGTCTCATTTCTGTGCAGGTAAATATAGGGACATTTCAGCAAATTTCCAAGGGAGAAGAATTACCGGTGAGAGGGGAACTTGCTGCCTCAAGCTCCTATTATTTCTCCAGAAGCCCCAATTTGCTCAGAGGTGCATTAGTGAAATAAAAATATATATGGTGGTAAGGCACCAGAGCCCCTCACTTTTGCAGGGAGGAGAGGCATGGCTCATTATATGCTCATTATATGCAAGCTGAGAATCTTATCCGGAAGCCCGTTGGGTACAACCTGTGTCATTTCTGGGCTGCCTGGAGCCTTGACCTCAAGCTGTTCTCAATTGCAAAATGTCCAAAGCATATGAATTTTAACAGCAAAACAAGAAATAGGATTCAAAAAGCAAAACAATTGCAACTGAGAAGCTGTTCAAATGCCTACTGGATGATGCTCTAGAACAGGGGTAGCCAACTCCCAAGAGACTACGATCTACTCACAGAGTTAAAAACTGGCAGTGATCTACCCCCTTTTGGGGGGTTCAGGTCAAAGTTGTTGAGCTTGTTTTACAGAGGAGGAAAGACGCATTTTGGGGGGGGGTGCAAGGCAAAAATGTTGAGCTTTTTTTAAGGGGAGCCAAAGTTGTTGAGCTTCTTTGAGGGGAGCTAGTGATCTACCAGTGATCTACCACAGACGTCCAGTGATCTACCAGTAGATCACGGTCTACCTGTTGGACGTGCCTGCTCTAGAAGGTATAGCAAGGAGCAGGTCAGATTATTATTTACTAGAGGACAGGGAAGCAATTCTAAGCACAACTGAGTGTGGCGAGGACTGCAAAATAGGGTGAGATTACTCTAGTCCACTTCATACATTACTCAAGCATACATTACTCAAGCAAAAGGGCAATGTGGATAGAAAGGGGATGCAGGTCTGTGCCTCTAGCATTATTTTGGTCCTACTTGGAGATTCTGGGATTAAACCTGAGGCTGTCTGTATGAGAAACACCTCATGCTCTCTCATGCCCTATCACTGCACTTGCATATTAAAATTTTTGACAATTTAGCTTGTGCATATTGAGAGATGGTTTGAAAACAAAAAAACAGCCTTAGCTGAAACAGGAACATTGGAGAGAACATTGTGAGGCATAACAATGAACAGCTAATACCCTCTGAAATCTATTGTTGTGGGGAAAAAAAACCAGTTTATTTCAGGGGAGCACAGAGGGACAGCAGGGAGGGGATTTCAATCCCCATGTGTTTTAGGATCTCATTCCTCAGGAATACTTGCATTTCTTTTCTCATCATCGTTATTGTTACTGGTGTTTTTTATTGTGTTATCGAATTATTCGATGCAAACCCCTAACAGATATTACACACATGAATTGCCATACAGAAAGGAGCACCTGTATTTCTGACTCACTTGCTGATTCTACACAGTAAGGGATTATTGTTAGACAACAATAAAACAGGCTTAAGTACCAGGCATGTTTGCCAAAGGCACAAATAATATTGTGGGTTAACAGAAGAAGAAGGAGAAAAGAAAAAGAAGAAAAGAAAAACAGTGCAGAGGTTGTTCAGTCTGTGTTTACAGAAATGTTAGTATGAAGCATTTAAAAGGAAGCAGAAGAAATCTTCTCTGGCTGTGAAAGTAGGGGAGTGATTCTGGAGGTGGTTGGACTGGATAATTATTCCAACTATGAGGGTAGGGGTGATAGAAGATGGGATTAATTCATAGGTTGGGATTCAATTAAGTTGTTTCAGGCATGGGAAGAAGTCAGCTTGCTTTCCCATTTCTTTCCCCCATGCTTTCTAAATCTACTTTGTAGGGTTGGGGGGAGGGAATTGGGGAAGTAGAAGTGGTGGAGTCCCATTGCATGAACAGACTTCATTCCCTGTGTGCATGCCCTATTTACAGTTACGTTCCACCCATCTATTTCAGTTTTAATAGGTAAAGGTAAAGGGACCCCTGACCATTAGGTCCAGTCGCGGATGACTCTGGGGTTGCGGCGCTCATCTCACTTTACTGGCCGAGGGAGCTGATGTTTGTCTGCAGACAGCTTCCGGGTCATGTGGCCAGCATGACTAAGCCGCTTTTGGCGAACCAAAGCCATTTACCTTTCCGCCAGAGCGGTACCTATTTATCTACTTGCACTTTGATGTGCTTTCAAACTGCTAGGTTGGCTGGGACCGAACAACGGGAGCTCACCCCGTCACAGGGATTTGAACCGCCGACCTTCTGATTGGCAAGCCCTAGGCTCTGTGCTTTAACCCACAGTGCCACCCATGTCCCAGTTTTAATGGGAATTCTCAAAAAACACAATTCTTGAATGAACACATGAACCATAGCACATGAATATAGCTATCTTTCTAAATTCTAAATTTTGAGCTGCAATTCTCTCAGCTCCTATGCTTATGGGCTAGTTTTATACCAGTTTGGGTATTCAGATGTCCTCCTCCCCACCTCCACTATCATTTGAGGACATTCTCTCTGGTTGCCCCCCGCTTTGCTCGCAATTGAATTCCTGAAGAGGGCATTCTTTATGTAGTCACTGTGTCACCAGCAATTTTTTTTTCATCAAGGTTACCATTCCCTTTAATGATAGAACTGCACCAAGACAAACCTGACATCCACCCTTCATGGTTCCGGTAGCTTCATCCTTGCATTAGTATTCATTGAACGCTTTCTGCAGCAGTGATACTTCTGGAATCACCAGAATCAGGAAGGCCAGAAGCCAACGCAAATTTCAGCTCACATGCCAGAAGTATGTGATTTTAAATGCTTACCTAATATCTAATGCGCTGATTTTATACAACTAAGCCATTTGTCGATGTATCTCCATGACTTCATTGCTATGCCATTCTACAAAACCACAGTGACAAAGAACTCTAAGATAATGGCCTCAAGGATTTTCTTATTACAGTCATGTGTATCCCTTGGCTTGGCTCATTACCTCTTGACTCACATTATATTTGTCTCTATTACACAAAAGGTTTTCCATGCATTTTCTCTAGGCACCACAATGCTTGCATCCCTCATGATCCGGTTAGTTGAATTATCCATTATTAGAGACAGACAGATGACAATGCATGGCCCTGAACTGGAATATGAATGGGGACTATTAATAGAATTAAATTATTTGAAACCTCTGTTGCATTGTGTGTCCAAAATTGCAATCAGCAACAAATTTTATAATTACACTCCTCTCCGTTCCGCTTATTTATTCTCCCTCTGTACTGCATTATTTGCCTCTCTGCTATTATATGCACAAAACTAAGAGAAGGTAATAAATTTAGCAAGTTAGAAGGAGATATTGAACAGGTACGGCAATGTTTCTTCCATAGATCTTATCTTACCTCTGCAAGCATTAGGGTCATGTAGATGCTTCAGTCACATACAGCCCCCTCGAGCATAAATCATATTGCCATACATGAATTAAACTCCTGACCTTCTCTGTGCCCAAAGTGACATCAAGGGTCTGAATGAACTTGTTGTTGTTGTTGTTCCCATGTCTCCTCTAATAAATTTTGTTTATCTTTCCTAGCAAATGTCCTATTGTTAGTAAGAGGTGGTTGGTGAGAAGAATCATGAATTGCAGGAATCCCTGAAAGCAGTGGAAAACCAATCCATTAAGGCAAATGGGGCAGTCTTTCCTCAGCCAGTCTCAACCTGCCTGCCTTCTTATTTAAAACCAGTTCAGGGGGCTTCCTCCTCCTTCTAGTCTCAGTGCTGCCTTTGAAGAACTCAGCAGGGATGAGGATGGGGGCAAAACTAGCATTAGTTGGCTCTGCCTGTCATTGGCTCTGGCTCCACCATTGGCCTCTCTGCCTTCAACCTTAACAGTCTCAATGGTCATCAGCCACCACTGCATGCAAGTCACAAGGCCTTTGCTGTGCACAAAAGGACAAGGCTATTGAGCAGAGGACTGTTCCACATCCTGACTTACTTGTTGCTCCATTTCAAAACATAGGGGGTGGGAGGCCTCCTCTTTCACCTGCTGATGCAGAAGGGGCAGCATCAGAACTCCCCAGTTCTCATAAATGAGTAGAACCCAGGAGAGGTGGCTTGGATGGAGAGGCTCAAAGGGCTTCATTCAATCTCTTTCCAGATCAAGTTGCTCATTCAGAGCTCTCCATGGTGCTTAAACAACTGATCTACCTGGCCTATTGTTCCTCAATGGGGAATGAATAGAACAATTTAGATTTGGGACAGCCAACATGGTGCCTTCCAGATTATGTAAAACTACAAGTTCCTTCAGCCTCAACTAGCATGACCACTAGCCAGGGAGATGGAGTTGTAGTCCAATAACATCTGAAAGGGCACCCCTATTGGTTCCCCCTGAATTAGGACTATGGATTTCATCCAATGTTAGTCATACTCAGAGGAGACATAATGGGTGGTATTCAAAAAAGTGTTATTCAGAACAGACCCAATGAAATAAATGCATCTAACTTAGGTTCATTAAATTCAATGGGCCTATACTGAGTAGAATTTAGTTGGATACAGCCCGTTTGTCGCACCACATCACTTGAATCTTTATTTTGAATTGGTGATGTGAATTTGCATGAGGAAATGTCTCAGGATGGGATCAACAGAGAAATGCATATAATTATTCAGGTTTTTTTTTTCTCCAGCTACAGATGAAATAAAGGCCCAGCCTTGTTTGCAATTCAGCTTTGGTTTGACTTTCTACCAGATTATGATAGGGTATCTCAGTGACATAAGTACAATAAATACAATTCTATAAGGCTAGCGATACTGACACTTTTGAAAGGGTGTTCTATTGTATCTTCCATTGTTCCTCCTCCCATAAATATTACAGAACCATTCAACATAATCTCCTCCACATTGGTGGAATCTCCACTGGAGATCTGTGTGAATACTACAGATTAACTATGCATTTGAGGCTTTTGAGAGGCAGGCATTGAGCACTTTTATGCTGTTCCATGAGAAGGCAAAAGGTTACACTTTGGTATTCAGTGACCTTTGGAAGTTTTAGTGTTTTGATCAACAGTAAGTATATTTTAACAGGAACTGGGGAAGGGTAGGCTAGCCCTCCCACCCCCTGCAGTCAAATTCACTAATGGGTTGTAAGCTGTAAAGAGAAGCAAAGATACAGCCTGACACATTTTTAAGAGAATGACATGACATTTAACAGCTAGATGGCTAGGATACATAAGCATTAGCCTATTCTGGATCAGACGGTGAAAATGCCCTATTTATTCTGAGCTTTCAGCAATGCGACAGCATGGATGATAAAGCAGCTTCCGTTTAATTGATAAACTTCAGAAGTTGTGGTATGGGGACACTGCTGCGTTGGGAAAAGAACCTGTAAATTCACCAATACTGGGAATAAATACATATATATATGTAACAGACAAACAAATATGATTGAGTACTTTCCCTTCTGTTTCTTACAAATGATGTGTAGAACCACCACCACATACTGATCCAGGGAATATTCTACATTCTTGAAATTTGAATGCCCAAAGAGGCCCCCAGATTCATTCCCCAGTATAAACAGGTAGGGCTGCGAAAAGTTCCCTGTCTGAAACCCTGGGAAGCTGCTGTTAGTCAGTGTAGACAGTATTGAGCTAGATGGACCAGAGGTTTGTCTCACTGCAAGGCAGCTTACTATGTTCCCGAAAAAGTACAAAGCTTCCCATCCTCTCACATGTGGCGTTTCATGGATCTCACTGAGACTCTTTTGCTTCTCCAACAAATCTAACCAAATTACAAAGCTACACACACACACACACACCTTGAATTTTGCTTTAGGTGAAATTGTGTGAACATCCCCACTTATTACATTAACACATGAGTACCCAAATGGCCTCAGAAATAAGCAGGATCTTGTTAATTGTCACCATGTCTCTGAAAGTTGACATTAGTTTATTTGTTTATATTATTTTTATCCTGACCTTCCTCCAAGGAGTTCAAGGTGATGCATTTTTTTCATCCTCACAACAATGTTGTGAGGTAAATTGGTCTGAGCAATAGCTACTGGCTCAGGAAACTGTGGGGTCGAATGAGGATTTCAGCTCAGTTTCCCTAGTTTAAACCCACTGCACTGTATCTATTCCAGTATGAAATCATGACAAAGTATTTCTGCATTGCCCTTCAGCTAAAACTTCCTGGAGGGCAGAATGTTTTAACTAGAAATGAAAAGCAGTTATTTCACTATATATATATATATATATATATATATATATATATATATATATATATATATATATATGCCGGCATTATTAGGACACTTATCCACAAAAGCAGATGTATAATTGTTTTAATGCAGGATCCAATCATTATTGTACAGGATTTGCAAATTATTATCTGCAATTGGCTAACTTGTGCACTATGTTCCCACTGCAAAAGCACCTCAGTAAGGCCTAAAGGAGAAGTGACACACAAATGCCCATTTAAAAATTCATAGCAGTTATTAAATGACGTCCTGAGTTAGTCATACTCAGACAATAAATTAAGTGTATTGATTTCAGCGCCTCTTGTCTAAGCATGACTAACATTGTCTGTCACCTGTCTTATATATGCAAAAGCAACATCAGGATGCTGTGATAAGCAGCGGAGCAAGCCGATCGGGTGCCTGGGGCGGCGCGCATGCCCTGTGCCCAGGGGCGGGGCCAGCTGCCTGCAGGGTAGGGTGAACAGGGGCAGGCCGCTCTGTGGTGCCTCCAAGGTGTCTGCCTGCCTCCTCCCTTCTGCCACCCTACAGCTGAGGGGGAGGTGGTGGGCGGACCTTTTGGGGCAGCGCGGAGCCTGCAGGTGCCCAAGCCACCACATCAGTCCCAGGAGAGAAGTGTGGCTCGGACGCACTGCAGGCCCCGCGGTGAGTGCTGCCTGGCATTTTGTCATCCCCCTCAGTGGTGACACCCGGGGCGGACCACCCCCACTGCACCCCCTTCCTCCACCCCTGGCTGTGATTGATACTGGTGTCAGGGTCAAGTCAGATGAGGAGGAATGGTGGCAAGCCCCCCCTGACAGGGCAGCACCCACAGAGGAATCTGAGAAGTTTGTACCTGGGGAGGACTGGTGGCGGCACTCCTCAGAGGAGGAGGAGGAATCTGACAGGGAGGAAGAGGCAAGACCAGAGCTAGAGGAAGAAGTGGGGCCGGAAGCAGGTCCCAGTCAGGAGGGGAATCAGCCAATCCCCTCTCCTCCTCCCTTCTCAGCTGTGGAACGCCGAGCTGAGAAGCGTAGGCGGCAATTGGAGACAGCTGTAGCTCATAGGAAGCGTGGGAGTGAACCAGCTTCATAAGGGAGCCGACTAGCCCACTCTACAGCTTCTGCAACTGTTGTCCTGGGCACATGGTTGCTTTTGCTCCTCTTGTTCCTGCGTTTCTGGTTGTTCCTGACTCCTGACTTGTTCCTGATTGACTTGGTTTGTTCCTGACTTGGACTGTCCCTGACTTCGGCTTCTCCTGATCCCAGTACTAAGTACTGGTACCTGACTTCGGCTGGCTTCTGACCTGGACTGTTTGACCTTGGCTTATCTCACCCTGACTGCTGCGCTTCAGCACGCCAACTTGTTGGTGCCCTAACACTGGGGAGGTAGTGTGTGTGTGGGGGGGTGCTCAGTCCCTTCCCCTCCCCTCCCCACCTCTTTATTTTTGCCAAAAGTGCTCCTCCCTATACCTGATTTCTCACTGTGGGGAACCAGACATGCTCTTAAAAAGGTAAAGAGACTACTGTCCATTAGGTCCAGTCGCGGACAACTCTGTGGTTGCGATGCTCATCTTGCTTTACTGGCCAAGGGAGCAGGCATACAGCTTCCAGGTCATGTGGCCAGCATGACTAAGCCACTTTCTGGCGAACCAGAGCAGCGCATGGAAACTCTGTTTACCTTCCCGCCAGAGGGGTACCTATTTATCTACTTGCACTTTGACGTGCTTTTGAACTGCTAGGTTGGCAGGAGCAGGGACCGAGCGACGGGAGCTCACCCCGTCACAGGGATTTGAACCGCCAACCTTCTGATTGGCAAGCCCTAGGCTCTGTGGTTTAACCCACAGTGCCACCTGCATTCCACAGACATGCTCTTACCATGGTACATAAAAATCTGAAAGTCAGTGGAGACAAAAGCAGATTTTTAGAAATAGGAAAAAAAGTATCATAGAAAAAGGTTCCATGCTCTCTCCCCAACTGAATCTTGAGATGCACAGCACAGTTGAACATGCTCAGAGTTGTTTTTAAAGGTACAGTACAATCTATTTCTGATCAGGAGTTAGTAAGTACTTTGAGATATTCAAGTGCCAGGGAACCAAGGAAGACAACTCTCAAAGCACATACAAAACACTCCTCTAACATCTTGAAGAACAATGGTGAAGATTTGATGCTCTATATATTTTATTAAACATCCCCCAAACCTCACATTACATTTTACAGCTCTCCCAGGAAGTCCATTATACTACAGAGAAATGTTGTAGAGCCGTTAGGAATTAATCTAGCCCGCCATATCAATATGTAGAACATGGAAGGTAGGCTTCACAGAACAACTGCTCAATCAAGTGAACGAATACCAGCCGCAAAAGGAAAAGGACAACAGCCAGTGTCTCATAACAAATAAATTAAAAGACCTGTTTCTCAGCATTGAAAAGCTTGATGTTCTTTTCAGTTTTAATAAAGTGCAAACATGATGGTGGGCCTTTATGCTGATTAAATAAACCTTAGTTGATTAACCAGTGTAAACTGTCTTAATTAGCAAATGAGGGAGGGGAAGCAATAGTACTTAAAAAAAAGCTAACTTTCATAACTTTTACATGATGTGCATATTTGCTGTTTATTTACTACTTTCATATTTCTTCTTAATTGCCTTACTGGGTTATCAGTTTAAGAACAAAGCCCTGACTGGACCTACTTGAGATTCATCAACAACAGAATTGATGCTGGCCACGGCCTGCTTGATTAGACATGATTTTAATTATATTTGTATATTATTGTACTACTGTACACCATCTTGAAATGCCCACATAGCAGGTGGTATTATAAATATCTTAACAAATTGCTGTACCTGCCAGTAAATCACCTTGGGTGGAAGGTGGGATATAATCCTAGAAATATATAAAATAATGTAGTACCTTGAGTATAATTGAAGCATCCTCTCCAAAGCAATAATAATAATAATAATAATAATAATAATAATAATAATAATAATAATAATAATAATAATTTATTATTTGTACCCCGCCCATCTGGGTGGCTTCCAACAGAATGTTAAAATACAATAATGGGTTAATTATCTTCAAGGCTGTGTCCAGAGAGCAGCACTGGGTGGTTATTCCTCACCCCCCAGTGCTTACGTTGTGAAGTTCCACATAATTCTATTCTCTCTACTTCCAACAGCCTTTTTCTAGCTTTGTGTGGTTGGCCAACTGTGGCCATTCGTATATAGCAGGGACGTCCAACTCCCAATAGACTGCGATCTACTCACAATATAAAAAACTGGCAGCGATCTACCCATTGTCATTTGATGGATCAAAGTTGTTGAGATATTTTTTTAGGAGGCAAATGAATGAATGGAACTGAATATATGAATGAATGAAACTGAATCAGCATTGCGATATAGACAGAACATAATAAAAAGTTGACTATATAAAACACACAGTTGAGGGTCCTGAATCTGCAGTCATTTGTTGTTGTTGTTGTTCAGTCGTTCAGTCGTGTCCGACTCTTCGTGACCCCATGGACCAGAGCACGCCAGGCACGCCTATCCTCCACTGCCTCCCGCAGTTTGGCCAAACTCATGCCAGTCGCATGCAGTCATTTAGTGGACCTTAATCTGATGGTCCACTTTTTTTGCTAGGAAGCAAAAGTTGCTGAGCTTTTTTTGGAAATGCAAAGTTGTTCAACTTTTCTTAGGAAGCCAGAGTGGTTGAGCTTTTTTGTAAATTCTTTTTTAATTCTTTATTTTTGGGGGAAGGAGATCCCTGAGGGACCAGAGATCTACCAGGAACACCCCATGATCTACCAGTAGATCGCGATCTACCTGTTGGATGTGCCTGCCATATAGGGATACTCAGACCTTTGTAGTCCATGCATTGATAGCATTGAGAGACTGGTTTACAGCAATGAGTTTTAGTCAGACCTGCTCTCCAGCCTGGTTTGGAAGCTTCAGCTGGTGCAGAATATGGCAACCAGGCTGTTGAAGGGGGACAGGGCCAACCCAAAACCTTTTAGAGACCCTAAGCACTTAAAATATTTAGGTGCCTCCATATAGATCTAAATAAAAATATAAACAATAACACACCGTAAAATAAAATCTTGTTTTTCAAAATGAAATAAAACCTACAGTAAGGTGGAAAATAATGTTTCTTTTTGTACACTTTCACTTTATTTGATTAATTTTCTCCTACATTTTCTAATTGCAAAGTCTTTGATTCAATCCTTTAAACTAATCTTGCATAACGTATCTGCTTCTATATACTTTGTAGAGATAAGGCATCCAGCCTGCCTTGTTGTGGTGTTGGGATTTTTGATGTGCCTCAACTGAGAAAATGAATGCTCAGTTGAGCAATTAATGTTAAAGAAATCCAGCAATGGGAAATTTCTGCGGAGCCTCCCTTCCCTTGGTGCCTTAAGCACATGCTTATTTTGCTTAATAGTTAATCAGGCCGTCATGGGGTCACACGGCTGGCAACATGTGACGCCATTGTTAACACATCTGCACTGGCTGCTCATCTACTACTGAGCCAGGTTCAAGGTCTTTGTATTAATTTACCAAGTACTTGAACAAATTAGGTCCAGAGCATCCGTAAGAGCATTGCTGGTTGTCTGCCAAGTTGGCGATGCCCATTTGACACCAACACAAAGCTGAGCCTTTAGTCCTGTGTGAAATGCTCTTCCAACTGAGATTCAGCAGGCATCGTCTAAACATTGAATCATTTTCTGAATACTTTTCTTTGCTGCCGGAGTTGTGCAGATAATTAAGAGAAACGTTTTCTGTAGTAGTTGTTGCACGGTGTTCTTTTTATTTAAAAGAATGAAATTGTGCTGTACCATTATTCTTGATACTCAATAACAATCTGATGTAGGGAATTTTCGAACCTCTTCCTAGATTGTGCAAATGAAAAGATACCGAGAGGTGTAGCCTCTGGGTTTCTCCTTGGGTTCTGAGTACCTCCTATTCAACTGTTCTGAACAAGTACTTGAGGGGGGGGGAAACCACAACATAAAAATTGTAAGTGCTTGAGCTGTGCTATTCAGTTAACAGCTTGGTAAAATGCATACTAAGTAGGCTATTATGATCTTGGGAGAGCTTTCATTTTTTGTTAACAAGTGCATAATTGATTTCATCAAACAAAGTTTACCGGTGAACATTTAACTTGTTGCTGACATTCGTGTCAGGAGCTATTAGAGCTAGAACTATCAATAGCTACTTGCCATGAAAGCTATGATCTAACTCCACTGCTGCAGACAGTTTGCCTCTGGATACCAATTGCTGAGACAGTGCTGTTGCACCCAGTTCCTGCTTGCACACTTCCTCAATCCAACAACAAACCTGGGTTACATACAATACTGGCGTAAAACACAAACACATGTAACCCACTGAATATCTTGAAAGCAGTCTCTTGTTTTATATCATGCCCACAAACTGGGGTTCAAATTGCAAAGTAAAGTCAAAAGTCCATAAATCGATGTAAGCAGAACAAGGCTTTCCGGAATTAAGTCCACTTGTTTCGCCTTACGGCTTCTTCAACAGCTATAAGTCTAAATAATGTAAAATGATGCAGTATAAAGTTCTATTCTTGAAAACATGATGAACTCAATTAAATTATACAAATAAATTATATTATACATACCAACAACTATATTCCAGTAGGGAATACTGCAAGTATTTGCAAGGTTCCAATTCTCTCTACAATATAATGAGGAATATTTGAACCCCAGTTTGTGGGCATGATATAAAACAAGAGACTGCTTTCAAGATATTCAGTGGGTTACGTGTGTTTGTGTTTTATGCACATTTCCTCAAAGCTTCTGTTTAGCCACTTTGAGAAGCCACTCCCCATATACTCCAACTTGGGCTCTGCAGTCCACACTGGAGGCCTTTCTTCATGTGCCGCTTCCATGGTACTGCCCATCACAATCCACCATCCCAATAAAGGAAAGAGAATTTTGGGGAAAAAATAATCAGGTACATAAGAGTATAAAACTTCTCCTAAGGGAGGTGGTGATGGTGACTTATTAAATTTATTAGTTACTTTTTTGCCATTGCAACTCAAAGCCACTTACAAATACAATACGGTTTTGACTGTTAAAGAACTCATATAGTTTTGGTTTCTCATCCTTATGCTGTTGGACTTTCTTAGAAGGCAACTACTTTCAGCTCATTCCCCAAACCTTCAAAGGTCCAATGCCATTGTTTGTAATGCAGAAGTTTCGTTGTTTGTTTTTAAACCGCTGCTGGGACACAATATCATAAGATGCCTGCTGGATCAGTTCAAAGGCCTGCCTAGCCCTCCATCCAGTTCTGTGGCCGACCAGAGGCCTATGGAGAACCCACAAGCAAGACCTGAGTCCAACAGCATTCTCCCCACTTGTGAATCCCAGCAGCTGGTATAAAGGGGCAAATAGTTTTAATAATAATAAGAATTTATTTATACCCCGTCCACTCTGGGAGGCTCCCAACAGAATATTAAAAACATAGTAAAATATCAAACATTAAAAGCTTCCCTAAACAAGGCTGCCTTCAGATGTTTTCTAAAAGTCAGATAGTTGATTATTTCCTTGACATCTGACAGGAGGGCGTTCCACAGGGTGGGCGCCACTACCGAGAAGGCCCTCTGTCTGGTTCCCTGTAACCTCACTTCTCGCAGGGAGGGAACCGCCAAGGCAGCCTTCGGGCAGAACAATGGGGGTGGAGATGTTCCTTCAGGTATACAGGACCGAGGCCATTTAGGGCTTTAAAGGTCAGCACCAACACTTTGAATTGCGCTTGGAAATGTACTGGGAGCCAATGTAGGTATTTCAGGACTGGTGTTATACGGTCTCAGAAGCCACTCCCAGACATCAATCTTAGCTGACGCATTCTGGCAGAGCAGTTCGTCCTGTGCTTTCCCCAACGGCTAAAATAAGCCAGATGAAATAAAACCTGTTCTTAAACTCAATTTCAATCACCAGCTAGGGAGCTGTTTTGTTTGCCAATAGTAGCACCCTCAGCCTCAGGGCTCTCATACTTACCAGCTGCATTTGTCCCATTACTGAACTCATTGATGAATTTAATCAGAGGTTCAGAAAGCAAATCTCATCCATCACCTTACTTGTTTGAGAGCGCTATTTACAATTACGGCAGTATCCATATTAATGCTCTTTTGAACTCCACTTTTCCTGAGCATTTGTTGGATTAGTTTGTGGTTATCGATTATTTATAAAAAGGGCTTGGTGGGGAGGAAAGTGGGGAAGAGAGAAAGGGCTTATGGAAGTATAATAAACATTGTTCCTGGCTGTCACCTTCGTTAATATCTAGAAGCTACAAGCAAAGCCATCCTAGTTTGAACATTGAGTTTCTTCAACACTGTTGCTCTCAAGAACCTAATGATTACTGCAGATTCAAATATCTCAAGATTCCTTAAATTCTAAGCCTAAGGTTCCTGGGCATTTTTTAAAAATACAAATTTTATAGCTTTTTTAAAAAGAGAAATAAAAAATGTTTTTTTTTTAATAGAAAGAATGATTGCCTCTGGAGGTCTGATTTGAGGGGACCTTTTCTGATTAAAAGGTAAAACTGGGCTGAATGTCAACTTGCAAAACAAGAGGATTGCTTGCTTGACTCTCACCTGGTTTGGCTGATCAATTTCTAGCACAAAGTGTCTGACTGAGACTGTTCCTTCCTTAATAGATGAGGGAGGGCAACAGAATGCTTTGAAATAAATTCCCCTTGAAGCCTAATCATTTCCTTTAATAAACTCAATAAATCTTTTCAAAAGGGAGTACACAATAATTGTAAATAAGTAAAGTATATAGCAATGGCATAAAAATACATGCATTTTAAAAATAAGAATAAACCCAATTAAAATACAAAGTAGATATCAGCTTAATACCCGTCACTGTGACAAGCATGGATAATGTGTGGGTATAAGCTGACATGAAACACTTTACCCACAGAAATTTTGTGGACATGATTTGCCAGGTGCCACATGCATGTTTTGTCCAGGGTTGTTAAGCAATGTTCAAGCTCAGGGGTAGGTGATTATGTCAGTTTTGGTTTCTCTCCATTTCTCATTCTCTCATTCCCTTAGAACCCTACAATCGTATGAGTCTATCCCTCCACTCTCAGAGGCAAGTAAGCCCCTGAATATCAGGTGCTGGGAACCACAAACAAGTAGAGCAATGATGTGCTTATGTCCTCTTACAGACCTTTCATTGGCACATGTTTTGTCACTGTGGGGACAGGATGGTAAATGGGTGGGTCACTGGCTTAATCCGGCAGGACTCTTCTTATGCATTAAAGGTAAAGGTAAAAGGGACCCCTGACCGTTAGGTCCAGTCACGGACAACTCTGGGGTTGAGGCGCTCATCTCGCTTTACTGTTTTTGTTAATGTTGTTAATATTGTTTTGTAGATATGAATGCTGTCGTACTTTGTGAATCCTATAATACAGTGGTACCTCTAGATGCAAACGGGATCCGTTCCGGAGCCCCGTTCGCATCCTGAGCTGTCTGCAACCCGCAGTGCCACTTCCACGCATGCACAGGTTGCAATTTGGCACGTCTGCGCATGCACATGACGTCATTTGACACATCTGCGCATGCACGACCCGCCAATCCCAGAAGTAACCCGTTCTGTTACTTCTGGGTTCGGTGCGTTCGTAAATCGTGCCGTTCGCAACCCACAGTGAACACAACACGAGGTACGACTGTACAGTTTTTGGTGTAATTGTGGTGTTTAGCTTATTCTTTAGTTGTTTTGCTAATAGTGTTACATGGATGGTATTTGTTTTATTTGGGATTTGGGATTGTTTTACTGATGATTTGTTAAGTATTCTATGCGATTTATGCTGTATTCGTGATGTTTCATTATGTTATTTTCTCTTTTGTTTGTAAGTCGCTTTGGGATTTATTTGAATAAAAAGCAGCATAGAAATATCTATCATCTATCTATCATCTATCTATCATCTATCTATCATCTCAGACATTTATTTTAAAATGTTTTAAAAATGAGCTACAACCCAGAGCAGAGGAACCATTTTGACTTTCTAGTTCAGTTGTGAAAACATGTAAATGAATGACTTCTACATGAATCTCACCTAAGAGAGAACACACAGTTACCTCACCTAAAACAATGGGTGTTCCTGGATTGAAGCATCAATTAAGAACCCAGGAAATTCTGATGCATTGACTTTCTACTATTCCCCATCCTTGGCTAGAAAACAACTTAATTCAATATCAAAATGTTTATTATTTACACCCTTATAAAGTTACTCAACCCTTCCTCACAGCGGAGACCTCTTGTTCCCAACACAACATCCGCTGCTGGCATCAAAACTAATCATTGCGGCATTGATACACTATCACATAGCTTAAGGTATTTCACACTAAATAATGCAGATCTCCCCAATTCCCTCTTTGATGCAAATCAAAAGCAGAATAATGGATAAAAGCACAAGATAGGCACACACCCATGCATGCATGCACACAGACACACACAATCCACAGACAGGAGGCAAAACAAAACCCTCCTTTATTCAGCATTGAGCCAGCATCTACATGCAACATGGTTACCAGCACTATGCTTTTGGTTTGGCTGCAGTCTACTCTAGGTCAATAAGGCAAGGGTATCAACACCTAATGGAATAGTATGCTTTCACAATTGTGCACATGTCAGAATTACTGACAGCATAAAGCAAACATGGAGCTGGGTCTGGAGCAGAATGTTTTCATTGCTTCAGACGTTTGAGTTACTGCTTATCCAAACCAATTTACTAAGCTGTGATTGCCACATAGCAACAGCAACCCGGGTCAGCCTGAGGCAAAAGGCCCCCCTCCCCTAATCAAGGTATAGTATATGATTCTCATGGATGCTTAAGTTGTTCTGGGACCTAAGACAGAAGATCCCACAAGTACTCAAGTCTGATTTACAAGATTCCTTCTGCACACACACAAAAAAGGGAAGACAGGTTGTGCAAACCTGATCTCTGCACATCCCACCATGTGGAAAATCCACATTACATGGGGGAGTGAGGACAGGTTATCTCAGTAAGCATGTGCGTCGGCCCACATTGATTCTAATACCTGCCCACTTGACCATTTTGAACAGTGTTACAGATGCCACATAATACTCATTCAACCATTTTTAAGAAACTGATCTTTTAGTGTGGCAGTGCTGACCCCACACTTTGAAACTCCCGGTGTATTGGCATCAGGAAGACACCTTCAATGTTCTCTTTGCATCATCCGTTTAAAACATTTCTGTTTAGGTAAGCCTATCCAGAAAGCTTAATGTTCTATGTTCCAATCTTTATAAGGTTAATCTTAATCCATTTTAATTGGGTTTTTTATTGATAGTGCTAATATTTCTTATAAAAACATCCTCGGGTGTTTTTTAGCAGAGGTTGGGTGGCCATCTGTCATGTCTAGTTGAGATTTGTGCATTGCAGGGGGTTAGACTAGATGCCTCTTGGGGTCCTTCTACAATTCTACGATTCTATGAATTTTCTTGTTTAAGCTCTTATCTCCCCCCACCACCACCACCACCAATAACTGCCAATTAAAGAAACTCCTGTAACAATCTGTCTGTGATATTGGCCTTTTTTTGCCTAATAAATTGCCACTCCTTGGCTTAGAGTTTACCACAAAATTGTGTTAATATGGCTCAGATTCCTTTCATTAGATGGTGGAATATGTGCTTGAAGAGATAGCACATATCAAGCAAAACGAGGAAGCACACCAATTTTAATTGCTAAATATCTGTGTTTCCCTTGGCATTCCAGATGCTCCTTTTGAGAAGCACTTAATGCAAGCGTCTGGGACATGCGAGGTAAAAAAGGCCAGAAAGCTAAGCACTCCAACTGTTGTAGGGAGTGTTATAAGTTTGCTACTTGCAGTGTAATCCTTAGCACTTCCTGGCTGAACTGATAGCTTTATGCAACAGATCAGTGGTCTATAATAAGTTTTCCCCTGCTGAGAAGTCACAGGGGATAAACCTGTTCAAAAGGTCTCATATTTCAGGCACTGTACCTTAGTGAATTTTTTTCTTTTTATCCCATCCCCTGAACTACAAGGTGTTGTTGTGCGTGTTTTAAAATGTTATTCTTCTGTATATATTACCTTCAGGCACATGTTTGCTGCACAACTGATCTCTGGAACTCTCGGAATGTGAATCTTTTGTTGCAGCTTTCCCTTTTGACTGTTGCTGATAAAGAGCCGGCTCACAGCCCAAGTCCTCATGTCTTCTCATTGAGAAGGAGAGATTTCAATCAGTACAAAATGGGTTGCAACATTTTGCTTATAATTTTTGTCCAGCATTTCTTATGAAACAGGGGGTTGAGGGAGAGTGCCACACCATTAAGCTATAGAAAATAAAAAAAGAATGGTTGCAAAGGTGTCTGTTCATAGTACTGGCTTCAAAATTTGATCAGCTAAAGCTGTGGTCCTAACCATGTCTACTCAGAAGTAAAGATGACCAAATCTGTCACATTAGGTTTCTTCTGGCTTCTCGTTTCTTTTCAACTCAATTTAAATCCAATTCTCTGCATTTCCACATCTTTTAGCAATTTTACTTTAGCATTTTAAAATGTAAACTGACTCAATATCTCCATCTTCTTGGTAGTGGCGCCCGCCCTGAGGAACACCCTCCCATCAGATCTCAAAGGAATAAACAACTATCTGATGTTTAGAAGGCATCTGAAGGCAGCCCTGTTTAGGGAAGTTTTTAATGACTGTTGTTTTAATGTATTTTTAATCTTTTGTTGGAAGCCGCCCAGAGTGGCTGGGGAAACCCAGCCAGATGGGCGGGGTATAAATAAATTATTATTATTATTATTATTATTATTATTATTATTATTATTATTATTATCATCATCATCTTCCATGTGGCATCCCTTTAGTTTTTTGAAGATGGCTACCATTTCTCCTCTAGATCTCTTATCCAGGCTAAACACACACAACTCCCTCAACTGTTCCTCATAAGGCTTGGTTTCCAGACCTCTGATCATCTCGGTTGCCCTCATAGGATCACAGAATTGTACAGCTGGAAGGGACTCCAAGGGTCATCTAGTCCAACTCCTGCAATGCAGGAATCTCAACTAAAGCATCCATGACAGGTGGCCATCCAACCTCTGCTTAAATACCTCCAAGGAAGGAGATCTCACAAGTTAACTGAAATGGTGCCACCCACCTTTAACTGGGACAGCCTCTCCAAAAGGAGATCCTACTTGATGGTACTGAAAGCTGCTGAGAGATTGATGCGAATAGAAAGGGACACATTTCCCCTGCTTCTCTCCCAACAGAGGTCATCATACAGGGCGACCCTAGCAGCTTTCGTGCTGAAACCAGGTTTAAACCCTGACTGAAATGGATCTAGAAAATCAGTTTGCTCCAAGAGCTCCTGCAAATGTTTGCAGTAGCATTGTTACAGATAGAGACATTGCTGGAAACAGCTTTTGTTCATGTTTGCCCATGCCCTTTTGGTGCAATCTCCAAATTGCTGGAATGAATTTTGGCAGAAGCAATTATATTACCATCAATGCATAGAGAGGCACAACTTTGGGTATGGGATAAGCAGAGTTGACATTTTGTTTAGAAAGTCTCCCATGCAAATCTGTTGAGTAATAATAAAAACAAAAACAAAGGGGAAGAAACACAGAAAACAAATTCAGAGCTGTTTCTAAATAAAATGTTTATTGAAGATTTTCAGGAGGTTTTTGAGTAGTTTCTTAAGTGGAGCGTTATTGGTTTCCCACAGATTATGTACTCCACAATCATACTGAATTATTGAAATGTCTAGCATCTAGCTATTTATCTGTGCAAAATGTACTGTTTCATCTTCATACTGTGATTCCAGACTTCATAGAGGAAGAATTTCAAAGATGAATGTGCTTACATTTATTCATAAAGCTAACATTTCCTCAGGCACTTCAAGGTACCCAACAGAATGCTGGCATCTTGATTTATAGATGAGGTTCTAGTTCTCAGGTGTCGATTAACAAATCTTACCATTTGAGGCCTTGTATTGAGAGCCCTCCCTTCCTCTTCTCAACCAGGTCCCCTGAAGGTGGGAGGGGAAATACTTGCAGTTCAAGGAAGCAACCACTTAACTACATACCATTAAATGAAAACAAATCTTCAAAAATTAATCCTACAATATATCTCTATGTTTTGTTTTGTTTTTGTTCTGCGTTGAGAGTTATTTCAAACATGGTTTTTTAATAACTCACCTGCCTCTTCAAAGGAAGATTCAAACTGACTGATGTGAACCATAACATATAAATTGTTCAGTGTGTCTGGCTGTTAACCAGAAGGTTGGCGGTTTGAGGCCACCCAGGGGACAGCTGTGGTCAGGATTCCTGCATTGCAGAGGGTTGGATTAAGTGACCCTTGGTGTCCCTTCCAACTCTACAATTCTATTATCTTTATATAATAAATTGCTGTAATGTAGAGGGCTGGCTGGGGCTGGGCTGGGCTGGGCTGGCAGAGGTTCATGGCTGGGTGGCAAACATCCACCAACATCTAGCCCTCTTACTGGATACTTCATTTCCTTTTCCATCTACGCACCCCACAACAGTCATCCAACTTTTCATGGCTGCTGAGCCATGCCTGTCTCTGCCTCATGGGGTTGCCCCCCCCATATTGCTTTTGTACTTCTGCAAACATTGAAACTTACCAAGGCCTTTTAGCACAAAGAAGAAAGAAGGACCCCAAACTCCACTGAAAGCACAGACAATGGGAGTCATTGACCTGGGTGGGAAAACATACCCAACTGCCTCAAGGCTTGGTTTCCAGACCCTTGATCATCTTGGTTGCCCTCCTCTGCACACATTCCAGCTTGTCAATATCCTTCTTAAATTATGGCACCCAGAAATAGACACAGTATTCCAAGTGTGGTCTGACTAAGGCAGAATAGAGTGGAATTATGACTTCCATTGGTCTGGACACTATTCTTCTGTTGATGCAGCCTAGAATAGCAACAGATTTCTTTTGCTGCTGCATCACAGTGTTGACTCACATTAAGATATACATGGTAGCCCCCAGCTTTATCTGCCTTTGCTTCTGGCCCCACCTATGACTGTCATGAAGCCGCTTTGGAATACCCCCCATGAGAGAATGCAGCTCTGAGACTGGAAAAGTTTCCCACCCGAATCTAGAGGGCCACAGGCTCCCCAACTTATATATGATCAGTAAAGATCAGTCGATCTTCTGCAAACTGACTTAAGAGTAAATGCATGTTTATCAGTGGGGCTTACTTCTGGGTCATATCCATAGAATTATGTTGGACTCTAATCCAAAGCACACTTACTGTGGAGGGAATCGTATTTAACTCAATGGTATTTCTCAACAGGCATGCCGAGGATCTCACTGTGAATCAGCAGCATAATATTAAATCACAGCTTTCTTTAATTTGTGCCTTCAAATTGCAAGAGCCTCAGGCTGATGAACATCTTTGCTCTCCCACCTACTGAGATGAATAACCATGTAATTAGTTGTGTGCTTCAGCTCCGCCATGTTTAATGGGATTGGAATGCATGCACATTTCTTTAGAATGAAGGCCAATAGTTTGCAGAGTGACATAGCCCAAGAAAGCCAATAATAGCAGCAGACTGTAGAATTCAGCTGAAAATCTTCCTCCACGCTAAAGACAACATGCGGCACACAAAAAGGATGCTCAGATCCCGCACCATGAAACTAACAGGAAGTGAGACTGCTTAATTGTACGCTAGACTGCTCCCTAAATGAGTAAACTAGGCTCTGTCACAACATAAACTCTGATGCAGATAATTTCTCATTTGGTGCTGGTTAGTGGGATGCTTTGCTGAATCTCACGGAGCCCAGCTTCGATAGAAAGAGTGATTAAAGGACTCTTCTAAATAAGATCCAGTGCTGCCTTCTCAAGAGGGGCCTTAGGGAGCCTCCTGACTCCATCATAAGCTCTGGACATGTCTAGCAATGCAGAAGAAGGGACACCAGCTCCACCTGCACCTTCCATTTGCATCACCTGAGGAATCAGACGGGGAGGTCAAGATACACAAAATATGTGGTAAAAATAACAACGGAAGCAAACCAATAATCCCCCAGTCCCATCTGGTTGGTTACTATGGAGGGGGGCAGGAAATGAAATTGATGGTCCTAGCAGAGGTTTTCTATTGTTCTTATGGTACAAGCTAGAGGGAATCTCATTGACAGGGGAGACTATAAATGCAAATGTAATTAAAATCAAACTGGTGATTTTAAATTATAAATCTTAACTATATGTTGAAGCCTATGAGAACTAATGCACACAACAGTACTGTAATCAGATTGATTACACCTATCCCAAGAAATATAAATTCATCGCATGCCACTTGCCTGTGCTGTGCATTAAAGCAGGTTTTTTTTTGGGGGGGGGGATTGATTTCTGTTCTTTTGCTTAGATTAATTGCCACATTAAGTAAACAAGATTATCCCAGTATGTGGCAACACCTACAACTAGTCTTACTCACTTCTTAGGAACATTTAGAAGGCAGGGGTACTATGTTATTGGTTTCCTAAACTTCTGCCAGATGGATTTTATAGTGGAGAAAGTCCCTTGGGCTCATCTGTGTGCCAATGTTGCTAACTGTGAGGGCAATTGTCGGAATACGTTTCACGGATCCGCCATGGATTCATATTTATTTGGTTATTTTATGAGTTTTTCGAGGTCTACTTTTGGTATAACTGCGCGTGAAAGCGAAAGTGAAAGCATGAATGAATAGTGTGGTTCACTTACGAGATTAATCCGCCTTTATTTTATAGTTCCGGTCATGTTCAAAGTTGTTAATGAGCGTTAAACTTGCTTCCCGCCTTTTTGGAGGGCAGCAACGGTGATTTTATTGGTTAAAGCATTAATGATGATGTCACGTTTGTTCCCTAATAAAAGGCAGAGGCACCCCGCTTAGGCAAGAGAGAGACCGCACGTTCTTCTTATGTTCTTTTAGTTGGGTTTTAGTTGAAGTCAAGTTTAGTTTAAGGGATTAGGAGCGGGCTGGACGGGTTGGATGGGTTTTTCTTTAGTTAGAGTTAGATCGCGGAAGATTATTCGGTTTTAGTTTTAGATAGGTTCTTTTAGGTTAGCCTAGGGTTAGGCCCGCGGAAGATATTTCGGTTTTAGTTTATTTAGTTAGCCTCGCGGAAGATTGGGCGCGCAGGGTCTTTAAGCTTAGGAGAACTTAGCTTAGGGGACGAGCCTACGCGGGTTCTGCCGAAGCCACTAAAGATACAACCGGTGTCTGTCTTCCTTTGGGGTTAAAGGGGGAAGTAAAGCAAAAATTTTAATTTCTTTAATTTGGTCCGCCTATTCAGAGTCAGGGTATATATTTTATTTCACGAGGCAACTTTTCATTTAAGAAGGCAACTAGGAACTCACACACCACCAGAGTCTTCAGTTGGCTTACTCATCATCCTTCAGACTGTGAGGCTTGGCCGGCGACCGTGCTCAAAAGCACGCGGAACGCTGGCCGCTTTCCCCGCAACTGGTACCTCGTGCATAACCAGCCCAAGGCCGTGCACGAGGAGCTCCAGCACCCAAACCCCGACAAGTGGTGCCCCGTGTGAGGCAAAGCGTAGTCAAAAATCGCTTCCACGAAGACTCCGGTTGAAGGAAACATATCGGAAGTGGCTCGGAAACAGACATTGAGAGGTGAGGTATAACGGCCCGGTTTATCCAGGATTTCGCTGCAGTAGCGCGAATCCACCGCTTGCCCAAAGTACTGTAAATAGAAATTGCGCGCGTGTATTTTGCCCCAAGGGGTCCCCGGGTAGAGCGGCAAGGAGTTTAGTGTAAGCCTACGGGCAGGATAAGGTCTTCCCTAAAGCCTACGGGTGGGAAGGGTTCTGGCAAAAGCCTACGGGTGCCAGGGTTTTCGGTCAAAGCCTACGGGTAGGGCCGGTGTCTCCCGAAAAAGCCTACGGGTGGGAGGGAAAGGTTTTCTGGCAAAAGCCTACGGGTGCCAGGTTTTTCGGTCGAAGCCTACGGGTAGGGCCGGTAGCCCCTAGTAGAAGCCCACGGGTGGGGGCGGAGGTTTTCTGGCTAAAGCCTACGGGTGCCAGGTTTTTCGGTTAAAGCCTACGGGTAGAACCGGTGTCCCCTAGTAGAAGCCTACGGGTGGGGGAGGAAAAGTTTTGGAAAAGTGTTTAAAAATGGGCTCCTCACTCTCAACTGCTCAAGTTAAATTTTGTGAAGATTTATTGTACCTTTTGAAAAGAAATGGTCACCCTGTCTCTGAATCAGAAGTAGAGCTTTTAGTTAAAACTATTGGGGAAATCTGCCCTTGGGTCCCTAAGGAGGGAACGAAAGATTTAGCCTCATGGGAAAGGATCGGGTTAGAATTTATGGCCAACCCGAAAATCGGAATTCCTGTACAATTGGTATGGAGCAAAGTAAGAAACTGCTTTCAACAAATCGCTCCAAGAAATGTTTTGCTTAATGGAACAGTGAATTTAGGAAATACTGCTTTTAATAGTGCCCCTGTGCTGCCGCTTGCGGTTGTGCCATTTTCGGCCCCCTCGCAGCAGCCAGTTCAGGCCCCGTTGTCGTACACGCACTCGCCCTTGTCCAATTTGTCATTGCCAGATTCATTGCCGCCTGTGCCGGTGCAGCAGACGCCGTCGGCCTTTCAAGCCCCGCCGCGGACTGCCCCACCGCCAGTCGCTCAGCAGTCATCGCAGGCCTTTTACCAGCCAGCGATCTCAAGTCAGCAGCAGCCGCGGACCTCGCTCCAAGCAACGGTCCCGCTTCCTCCATCGCAAGCCGCGCTTTTGCCAGCGATCCAGCAGCAGCAGCAGCAAGCAGCCTTTTTGCCAGCAAACCCTGCTGCCCTGCAGGCCGCGCTCAAGCCAGCAGCTCCAGTTTTGCAGCAAGCTGATTTCCAATCAACAGCAATCCAAGCTTCAATGCAAGCAGCACAACAGCAATTTACCAACCCTTCAGCACCTCCGATGCCAATGCAGATTCCAAGACAAGAACAAAGCCAAACAATGATGATCCAGATGCCAGGACTTGCAGTACAGAGCCAACAACCTTATGCTCCAACTCCAAGTCAGCCATCTTGTCTTCATCCAACTTCAAGTCAGCCATCTTGTCTTCATCCAACTTCAAGTCAGCCATCTTGTCTTCATCCAACTTCAAGTCAGCCATCTTGTCTTCATAGTCAGCCATCTTCAAGGCATCCAGATGTCAAAGACTCTTTAGCGCCATCTAGTGGCTCATCATTTGGAAAGCATCAAGAAGATTTAAACTCACTGATGCCACCTACAGATCCTACAGCAATGCAACCCATCTGCAGAACTCAAGCTTTAGAAGCAGCTTTGGGACAAATAGACTTTAGTGCTGATCCAATGCACATCTTTCCAGTGATTCGTGCCAATGGAGGACAACCTGCAAGATATCAAGCCATCCCTTTTGAAACACTACGTGAACTGCGAAAAGCCATACGCGAAAATGGACTTCAAGCTCCTTATACTAGAAGTTTACTTGAAGGACTGTCCACTAGTAGACTTCTGCCATCTGATTGGAAGTTGATACTTCGCACCTTCCTGTCGCCTACAGATGCTCTTCTGTGCCTGCAAGAGTGGAAGGAAGTAGCAGCCAGACGTGCAACGCCACTCGCCACAGAAGATATGCTCACAGGATCAGGACATTACTCCAATCTCAATCAACAGCTAGCCATACCTGATGCTGCACTCGTCACCATAGCAGACATCGTAGTCAAAGCTTGGCGCAGACTACCCAATCGCACAGATGCCAGCTCAGTATCAGGATTCGCTGCAGTTAGGCAAGGTCCAAAAGAGCCTTATGGGGACTTTGTGGATCGCCTGATTGTTGCAGTGGAACGCCAGATAGAAGATCGTCATGCCAGAAACATGCTGACAAAACAACTTGCCTTTGAAAATGCCAACGATGACTGCAAGAATGCCCTAACAGCAGTTGCAGCTCGTCCAGATGCCACATTGACTGAGATGCTACGCGTCTGCCAGAATGTTGGTACCCACTCCTACAAAGCACAGCTCTTGGCGGCTGCAGTACAGATGCCACGTCAAGACAGTTCTACGCCAGTCAAGAAGTGCTATGGGTGTGGAGGCGATGGGCATTTCAGGTCGCAGTGCACAACAACGCCAAGGCCTTCTGCCAAGCCACCAGAGAGATGTCCCATCTGTCAGAAAGGATTTCATTGGGCGAACGATTGTCGTTTGAATCCACAAAATACATCACCTACCTCATCTCCAGTTCAGGGAAACGGTTCTGCGGGCCGCGCCCCGGCCCCGGTAAAACAATAGGGTGCAAGCTCAAGAACATCATGAAGGTCAACCATCCCAGAAAGGTGAACAACGCTACTCCTTATCCAGGTCATCAGGAAAAAAGAGTGATCCAGAGAGATATCTACTCTTCAGATGTCCAGAGAAAAGATGTGACCTCATCAAACATTCAGGTTCCAGAGGTTTCATCATCTGCCTTACCTATTCAAAGGGTTCCAGTAGAGAACGCAGCATTCAGTTCACCTTCTGCTAACCGCCCTTCAGTTCCTACTGATGTCACCCCTGCTTCACAACAAGCAATCACAGTCAAGTCTCTGATCGCAGAATTGCCTTCAACGTTGAGAAAACATCCTACTGAGGTCAACCTCGCAGCACCTGAGCTTTACTCACCTTTGAGTCAAGGTCAATCTGTCATTGAAGGACATTTGCCCTTGATGAAACAGCAATATCCAGGTAGCAACCCAGCTGATGATCACTTTCCATGTGGCCAAAGAATGCAAGTGAGTGAGACAGCTCCCTCTTGTGGAAGTTTAAACATCACTCCAGTTAACAATGTCCACACCTTTGTGTCACCTCCAGCTTTTAAGCTCAGCCCGCCACAACCAAATAATTATCATGGACAACAACTTCAACTGTCTTGTGTTAAAGAAGAAGCTCCATCCTGTCAGTTTGATGCACAACTGACTGAATGCCAACAGGTTCAACAGCATCAGCAACTCTTACCAACGGAAGAACCTCAAGTTTGCCAACTCAACGCCAAGCAGCTTCAAAGTTGCCAACTTCAGCAGTGCAAAAAACCCGAAGCCAAAAAGATGTCTTCAGACACTGCCAATGAAGAACAAGAAGCTTCTTCTGTCCCAGGTATACCACTCTTCTTAACAGAGGACTGTTACTTTTCAAATCCATGGTTTGCTCAGCAATTGCCAACATCTATTCGTGGTCCGTTCCCAGATACTTCAATTTGCCTTATTCTGCCTAGGATGGATCGCCTCCCTGCCACAGTCACACTGACTGCAGGCCTAGTTCGAATCACAGATTCATCGCAGTTGCTGATTCCAGGATTTTCAACTGTTCCTTGTGTTCTAACAAAAGGTTTAGAAATTGCCAGACTCTATTTGCTTACTTCTACGCCTACAGCTCCTGTAGACTCTTTGCCTCCTCAGGCAGCAATGGCGCTAATCAAGATTACAGAAGAACGCCCTCATCTCGTCTTAGAAATGGGTGGACGAAAGATCAAGGGTCTTCTTGATACAGGCGCAGATGTTACAGTGATCGCCAGAAAAGATTGGCCTGACCAGTGGGCAACGACTGTCACCCAGGAAGTCTTCGGAGTCGGAGGTTTCGAACCCGCCCACCAGAGCGTGCATCCGATTACCTTCCAGTCAGACTCAGGCTCCATGGTGCAGCTCCGTCCACTTGTTATGGATGTGCCTATCACCCTTTGGGGTAGAGACTTATTGTCTAAAGCAAGAACTGTTATCCACACTCATTTTTGATGTGGGCCTCTGCATCAGCGCCAGTTCATGCACTTCCACTCACATGGAAGGAAGGACCCCCAGTATGGGTCGACCAATGGCAGCTGACATCCGAGAAGCTCGTCGCAGCAGAGGCCCTAATTAAAGAGCTCATTCTCTCTACAAGCCCTGTTACATAAGTGCATTGTTCTTTTCTGCATTGCTCATTCAATGATCCAATCGCCAGCCATGGAACATTCCTTGTTATGTTCAGTGCTGACTTTGGCAGTGGTTGATTGAAAAACTATAACTCCCGGCGGAACTCTTGGTTCTTTGGCTAGATTCCTGTTTCTTTATTATCCTCTATATTAACAGCATGCTGAGAATATCCAACTCGTTGTCTGAACATACCGGTTTCTCAAAGCAAGGGACTTGTTTCTGTTCCTTAAGAGGAAGTTTCTAAAATTTGGCCCAGCCATGGAGAACTACGGTTTCCAGCTGCCCGCCTTCGTTTGTGTGTTCAACCTCTACTCTTCAACAAGACGTTTCTACAGTTTGTCCAGTTAGGGAGAACTACGGTTCCCGGCAATTTTGCCCAACGCCTTGTCAAATGCAGCAACTCTTCAAAAGTGCTCAACTAACAGCACCAGTTGAGTTCTGGGCAGTTTGCCTTACCCTCCTACTGCCTAGGCCTTTTGTTTGCCTCTGGGCAGCCCCTTGGTTCCTGGCTGCCTGAATTTGTTCCAGTTACTCCCATACCTGCATTCACTAGCAGATCACCTTGATTTGCTTGCTTAACCTCCTTTCTTCTACAGGTATCGTTGTTTCTTCAGAACTCGATGTTTCAGTACTTTCCTGAGCCCCACGAACTTTTCCTGAGTTCCAGGACTATTTCTTCTACATGGTCGTGTGTAGTCGGAGAAGAAGACGACCGGCAACTCATTCATCGTCTTCATCCTCCTCTCCAACACCATTTTGCAGTTCTAAACCTGTCTTGTACTTGTAAAAATTGCATATTTACCTTTGTATGCTTCTTGAAATATCCGCCTCGCATGTTACATGTGTTTTCCTTATAGCTTGGTAATTAATGATATGGATGTCTATATATACAAAGCTTTTCTGAAATGGTTTCCATTTAGAGTGTCACAATTTTGATGATATGGAAATGTTTATGTAAGGTTAAAAACATTGTCTTTGTGCAGTTCTAGTCATAGACATATTCATGCATATATGTTTATTTCAATGATCCTAAATCTCCTCGTTGTGCTTGCAAAAGTTGTAATTCAAAATGTGTAACATTTATATACTTTATTTAGAATGATTTCCTTTGGTCAAAGTATTGGTCATTCTCGGATTTGTTCAAGATATATATGTCAAGTCTGGTGGTGTCCTACCCTCTTGGTACCCCTTTTTCTTTGAAAATATCCCCCTCTATATGCTACCTTTGGCAGTAAACCAGGTTCCCAGCTTTTCCCTTCACCTTGTTTCCTGCTGTTCATGGGAGACCCTTATGTAGCTGGTTTAAATTCCATCTCGTTTCGCTGGAAACCCTTGCGTAGATGGTTTAAAATCCTCATCCTGGCTGGGACACCTTTATATAGGTAGCTTAATCCCCTCTTGTGGCGAAAACCACTTGTACTTAGGTGCCTTAAATCCCCTTTCTGGAATCGGACCCTAGTTCCCCGTTACCTGTGGTCGCTGTGGTAAGTCCAGAATCTAAAGTTCCCTCGATTCTGTAGCCTCAGTGCCACACACCTTTTATGTTTCCTTATCCATTTTCCTCAGTTTTCCAAATAAAAAATTAAAAAAAATGGGGGAGGGGTCTGGGTAGGCTATGTAGCCCCAGCTCTAGTTATATTTTAATTTTGGGTCCCGGATCGGGACCTCTCTTATGTTTGGGCAGTCGTTATCCGTTATTTTAATTTTGGACCCGCATCAGGTCCTCTCTTGTGTTTGGGGAGTAATTTGTTGTTTTACGCTGCACGCGAAAGTATACATGCTTATGAGGTGATTTGTTCTGTTACATTACATATTGAAGTATTTATATATGCCTAAAAGGTTTACAGTGTATCGGATCGATCACTTTTTATGTTCGGCTAGTGGTTTGTTATTTTCATGACTTTATTGCTACGTTATTGTACAAGTATTTCCTCTTATGAAGGGGGTGGATGTTGATGGTTTTGCTGGTGTTTATATCACAGTTTTGATGTGGACACTGTCGGCACTGTTGACGCTTTGCTTTTTCATATCAAGGTCTATATCAAAACAAATGGTAATGTTTGTGTCGGGATAAATGCTTACGATGTCTTCAATTTTTCTTTTATATAACTAAAACAAAATTAATTTAATTTAAAACAAAAAAAGAAAGATGATATGTCGGAATACGTTTCACGGATCCGCCATGGATTCATATTTATTTGGTTATTTTATGAGTTTTTCGAGGTCTACTTTTGGTATAACTGCGCGTGAAAGCGAAAGTGAAAGCATGAATGAATAGTGTGGTTCACTTACGAGATTAATCCGCCTTTATTTTATAGTTCCGGTCATGTTCAAAGTTGTTAATGAGCGTTAAACTTGCTTCCCGCCTTTTTGGAGGGCAGCAACGGTGATTTTATTGGTTAAAGCATTAATGATGATGTCACGTTTGTTCCCTAATAAAGGCAGAGGCACCCCGCTTAGGCAAGAGAGAGACCGCACGTTCTTCTTATGTTCTTTTAGTTGGGTTTTAGTTGAAGTCAAGTTTAGTTTAAGGGATTAGGAGCGGGCTGGACGGGTTGGATGGGTTTTTCTTTAGTTAGAGTTAGATCGCGGAAGATTATTCGTTTTAGTTTTAGATAGGTTCTTTTAGGTTAGCCTAGGGTTAGGCCCGCGGAAGATATTTCGGTTTTAGTTTATTTAGTTAGCCTCGCGGAAGATTGGGCGCGCAGGGTCTTTAAGCTTAGGAGAACTTAGCTTAGGGGACGAGCCTACGCGGGTTCTGCCGAAGCCACTAAAGATACAACCGGTGTCTGTCTTCCTTTGGGGTTAAAGGGGGAAGTAAAGCAAAAATTTTAATTTCTTTAATTTGGTCCGCCTATTCAGAGTCAGGGTATATATTTTATTTCACGAGGCAACTTTTCATTTAAGAAGGCAACTAGGAACTCACACACCACCAGAGTCTTCAATTGGCTTACTCATCATCCTTCAGACTGTGAGGCTTGGCCGGCGACCGTGCTCAAAAGCACGCGGAACGCTGGCCGCTTTCCCCGCAACTGGTACCAGTCGTGCATAACCAGCCCAAGGCCGTGCACGAGGAGCTCCAGCACCCAAACCCCGACAGGCAATGACATTTGGCAGCTCTTAGCATTATAGATTAGGTGATTGTTTCCTTCAAAAAAACCATAACCTGGATCATAATATATTAGCATTGCAAAGATTTCTGCATCAGTATTTCCTATCGATTCCATTTTCCCCATTTTCTGTGTTCAAAAGTCATTGGCTAGGCTGCTGTGTGTCATAGAATGGGAGGAAGTGAGAGGAAAGTAAGGGAGACAGAGACCAGTAGAAACAAAAAGAGCTATGAACTGGAAGCAATAAAAGTATGATACAAGTAGTCATGCTGCTTGTACCGTCATATGACATTTGGGTTGCATTTTTTTGTGGCAGATTTTTAATAATTAATGCAGAGTGAGGTGTGAATGAGTGTAATGAACTGGAAAATGTAGCAAGCAGTGCATGTACAAGTTTCAGAATTATGTCCTAAGACAATTCTCCGAGTTAAGGCAGAATTCAAGAGTATCCCAATACATGACTGAGTGAACCCATGTACTAAGTGAACAGAACAAAGGAAATGAATTCTTCCCTACTGATGAATGATGCCTGAATTGTGCCTCTTTCAAGTGGTACAGTAATGGGTAACTCACATCACTTGGGAACTGTTGTACTTTTATTGCCTCTACGTAAACCACTTGGAATTGTTTTATTATCTTGAGTGGCATAAATGTTATGCCTTTTCTGTGTCCCTGTGCTGAGCATTTAAGGTTTGAAAAGATGGTGTATTAGAATACAGCTGTCCTAAGATGACCCATTTATGTGATCTACATACAGAAATGTACTACTGAATTTATTGAGGAATGTATATTTTGCAGGTCTCATGGAAGTAGTTTAGCCCCCATGTGACTTCCTTAGTGCTCTGCTCTAAATCTCTTGTTTCCTTAACATAAAACATAAAAGATTTAAGTGCGTCGGTTAATAAGGAGCATTTTATATCCTTGACATCCTTTTCTCTTATGTTGTCTTGTATGCATTAAAGGCATCATATTTCCTGGAAGTACAACTATCTTTGGCAAGTGGTGGAATTAAAAACATAATTTTCCTTCAGGATGTCAACATTCTCTCCAGCTACTTTCCCTCTGGTTCTTCTACTTTCATAAACATTGACATCAGGTTGCTCTGCACAGCCTTTACCCAGCTACCCGAGAGTCAGCACCACTGAAACTGCATTCAGGAGCCTCAGAGAGGGGCTACCGGTGGCTGAGACAGCACGTGAGTTTTACAGATCAGACCCTAAGTCACAGGGCTGAGCTGAGAAGGGATTGGAACAGGTGCAAATATCTTGTTCCCCAGGCCACTTCCCCCAGAATTCCCCTTCTGTGGAGTGGATTACTGTCAGGGACTGTGCTGAGGAGGGCTGCATTGAGAAAGAATGATGAGAGCCACCCCCTCCTCCTGATCCTGAATCTTCCCAGGAGCAAGAGGGCAGTATAGATTTGGAACAGTGGCTTGCAGAGGGGCATAGTTCAGAAGGCAGAAGCTGGGAAATACTGGATGGGGAGCAGCTAGCAGAAGAACCGCTGGAAGAGAGAGAGTTAACAGATTCACAGTCTCTGGGTAGTATCCACCCCCCTTCGCCAAAGTCACAGAGAGCTCAGAAAGTGTCAGAACAGAAAATGCAGAGGTTACAACAGGCATCCCCAAACCCGGCCCTCCAGCTGTTTTGGGACTACAGCTCCCATCATCCCTAGCTAACAGGACCAGTGGTCAGGGATGATGGGAGTTGTAGTCCCAAAACAGCTGGAGGGCCGGGTTTGGGGATGCCTGGGTTCCAAGCTCATGTTACAAGACGTAGGAGTAACTTAGTTTAATAGGGATGGAGGAGGGAGGTAAATTAATTGGGAACACCACCATTTCTAGGAGGTGCGTTCTTTGTCTCTTACTGGGATTATTGAAATTTCTAACTGGTAAGAAGACTCCTTTTCCTTTGTTCTGCTTATCTACTACTAAGGGGGTGAGGAAGCCGATTCCCTGAAGCCTGACAATTACAGTGGCTTAAATTCTGCTGAAAGAGCCCCAGCTGAGCTGGGGTAAAGTGCTTACACCAGTGCAACTCTGTCTCGGTTGGGGTGAGGAGTTTATGGCAGCTGAGTCCCAAATCCAAACTCTCTCATCCCAGTTGGGTTTGGATCACACTGCTGGGAGTTCTAATATATTGTCTGAAGACAGACTGGAGAGATGGGATGAACGCTTTTAAAATCTGAACATAAATGGTAATTAAATATTGCATTATAAAAACAACAACAACAACAACAACAACAGCCTCTTAGCAATGTTGTTGGGCAAAATATTACACACATGCCACCCCTTTCATTCATGCTTCCACTCTGGCAATATCGTTCTGATGCAACTCAGATTAACAAGAAGTCTCCGTATTTGTATCCTCTCCGCTATGGGGGTTGGGGGAACAGAACAGAGCAAAGGAGCTTAGGGATTCCCTTGACTCTACAAGGTCATTACAATTTGTTAGGGCACAGCATGAACACCACTGAGACTTTGAGTTGCCAAGACTAAAGCAATCCAGCTGCCACATATATATTGACAAAGGCCATGACTTATGTGCTCTTCTCACCGGAACTGACAAGACTGGAGCGACTTCTTGAGTAATCATGTTGCCGATTCAAGAGGTGATGCAAAGAGGGCTAGACATCGGCCTGTGCACTTCACCACACGTATTTGGGATGAGGCAAATCCCTGGACTTTTAAGGTAGATTCATTTCTTTCATTGGGATCAAACTGGATTGATCAACAAGGCAGGTCCTCACAGGCTTGTTTTCAGCATTTCTTCCCTCTGCTGAAACTTACTTGCATACATTTACAGTGTGCAAATGGCCTCTTGAAATTTTCTACCTTGTTTGTAGGGAGAGACGTGGTGGGGCAGGGCTGATATTTCAACAACCTTTGGGCTCTAGGAAATGTTTTCGGATAAGCCAGGCCTGTACAAAAAGGATAGGTTCCATTTGGACTGGGATGAAGCCAGACTGCTGGTGCTTAAAATAAAAAGGTGACACAGGAGCTTTAAACTTATTTCAAGCAGGGAAGCCAGCAGGAGTTGGAGGAGAGAGATGGGAGAGACATTCAAACCTGTACAAATATATATATATTGGGAGAAATTCACACTAAAAGGTTAAAGCATTTTTGATAAATAAATAAATGGCAAACCAGTATGGAAATGTGGAGAACTGAAATTATGGTTGGAAAAATGAAGATATGAGAGAAACAAAAATGGGCAGGTTCACCTGTGTGCAATTTTGGTCACCACCTCTTAAAACGTTTACTTTAGAGATGGAAAGATTTCAGAGAAGATGAACCAAAATGAGCAAAAGCCCAGAGCAATCCCCCATGAGGAAAGGTTACAATACTTGGTTCTTCTTCATTTAGAGAAACAGCAAGTAACATAGGACATGGTAGAGGTGTATAGAGTTATCCACGGTGGAGAGAAAAGGTGAATATGGAAGCGTTTTAAATCCCTCCCTTATTACGCTGAGAGTTGGGCCCAGCCCCTGAAGCTGAGAATCCCACTTCTCTGTACAGCCATTAGCTTAGTAGATCGCAGTTTGTCAAGAGGGTGTTTTGAGAACTTCCCTGTGTTTAACTTTCCAAGCGAGCTTGGCGCATAACCTTTCTGAGTTTGTTTTCTTTCCCCTCAGCTTGGCATCAAGAGAAAAGAAAGTGATTAATACCCTTGTTCTTGAGCTAAGCATTTTGTAATCGCTCTAATTAATCAAGCAATATGCATTTAAGCAGGGCCCTAATTGTAAAGTTTAATCATAACCACAAACAACCAAGCGTCTTCTTCAAAGCATTATTGGGAGCACCTTGAAGGCTACAGCTGTCTAGTTTTAGTGCCAGATATGCAATGAGTTTGCATATTCTCTTCACTTCTTTACGTCATTCTGGGGATTTGGCTTTCTGAATCCTCCTCCTGGAAATATGTGTGTGTGTGTGTGTGTTTACTGCATTTAAATCCCACCTTTTTCTAGGAGCCACAGGTGAGAGTTGAGTGCAGGGTGGGGACCAAAGTTGGACAAACTACTCCAGAAGGAGAACAATGTTGCCACCACCAGAGGTACTACATACATACATGCATACATATCCAAACAAGTTCTACTCAAAGTAGCCCCATTGAATTGATTAACCTAAGTTAGTCATGGCCATTAACTTCAGTGGGTCTACTCTGAGAAGGAACAGCATTGGACATTAGCCTAGCCACTGTGCATAAAAGAAAAATGGCTTCCACCAAGGGACATTTCTGACCCCATTTTGAAGATGTGTGTGTGGGGGGGGGTCCTGAGTGGGGAGTGTGTGAATTAAAAAGCAGTCCTCAAACTAGCTCAGGAGCTTTGAAGTGAAGCTCTGCCACAATTCAGAAAAATGCACATTCTGTGGAGGAAAAAAAACCCTCTGGTTCTCCTATCTGTTTTTAGTTTATTGCTGATTTTTTTGAATGTTTTCTATAATTTGTTGTGGTTTTTTACTGTTCTTAATGAAAAAATATCATTTTATTCTCTTTGTAAATGACTTTGGAGCTTTAAAAAAAATCTAGCTGTGTATACATTTTAGTAAATAAATAAATAAATATCAATCCAGGACAGTCTGAGTAGGCAGTTCATATTGGAATATGAACTGAAGAAATTCCTCAAGCATCCTTAAGAGGAAGCAGACTCAGATCCCGATTATTCATTTATAATTTGCAAGGTGTCTTCGAGGATCCTCCAAAGTCAGGGTAAAAAGTAATGAGGACTAAAAATGGAATCAAAACACTTATGCAACCATTTTTTTCCCTACTTGAGAGAAGAGAAGGAGATAAAAACAAGTAATTATTTAAGCCACAGCAAGAACTAGATAAAGAAAAGCTTGCTGAAAGTGACTGAACCATTGTTTTCCACCAGTGAGCTGGACTTTTGCTTAATAAACTGCAGGCACAGTGGGAGACATCCTGAAAATTGTATTGATTCCCTTCCCCTTTCTTACTGACATTTAAGGCACAGGATGGGCTAAAGGAGGAGGAGAGGAAAACTCAACGTACTATGGCCATGACCCTCTGAACACTGAGGCTGACACTCAAATCCAGATTCTGGTGCCGTGAAAAAGGAATTTAATTCAATTCACATATAAAGGCAAACCCTCCTAATTTGCACTTTCTGAACCAACACACAAACTGAAACACAGCTGTCCCTCAAAATCTGCACTTTTCTGAATTTTGCAGTGCAGTTCTCCAGACAAGTAACAGGTACAAAAAAAAAAAAACCATTTTATATCTATTTTTATTTATTCATTATATTTGTTAGTTCCTTTTGTGGATATCCAGCCTGATGGACGGGGTATAAATAATAAAATTACTACTAGTACTACTATTTTCTCACAGCATGACCCAAAACTACTTGCATTAGCTACCGATCTACCATTAAGAGTGGTTTTAAGGATTACTGAAGTAATCAGTTCTATGTGAAGCACTTCAACACTAAAAAAGAGAAAGAGCACAATATAAATATTTGGAAGCTAAAGGCATGATATTGACTTTGGTTAGTGCAAACCATGGTTTGGAAGGATGTCTGAATAAAACCCCTAGTTGAGTTTTGTTTTTTCAGTTGACTGGACATCTCCTTTTGAGTCGAGGAGGTGTACACTACAAGGAAAGGGTTTGTTGAGAGGACCAGAGACTTAAAATGTCAGAGGGCTGTCAGAAGTCTCTCATTTCCTCTGTAAGCTCTTGGACTGGGAAAATAATTGGTAGAATGGGGTAGGCAATGTGGTGCCCTCCAGAAGATATTGAACACTAGCTCTCACCATCCCTGCCCATCCACCAACCATTCTACCTGTGGCTGATGCGAGTTGGAGTCCAAAAAAATATTGAGGGTGCCATGATGACTACCCCTGCAGCAGAGGATTTTATCTCCCCCTGTCAGGTGGCAGAGGATCCAACCCCCACGGCAGGTTGCCAGGAATGGATAAGACAAGGAAATGTTCTTACCAACTGCTTTTTTTCCAATATTCACAGAGAGAGACTTAGAAATGCAACCTCTTGGAATAACGGCATTTCCCCGAGTGAGTATTCACCCCTCCCTCTCATGTGTCATTACTACAGGTGCTGAGAAGTGCCCTCTGCCTTTGAGCTCTTTGCTCTCCTACTTTCGATTCTCATCGGGTTCTGGGAGAGGGGGTGTTTTCCTGGAATGCTTTTTAAAGATGCTGTGTCTGTCAGCTGTTGATGCTTCTCCTTCTTCTTCTTCTTCTTCTTCTTCTTCTTCTTCCTTCTCCTCCTCTCCCATTATTACCTAGCTTTCCCCCTCATCTGCCTTGAGCTGTGATCTCCCTCAAACCCCTGTTGTAATTCTGAACTGTCTCCTTCTCTGGAAGGGTCAGGCTGGGGAGGCAGTCTCCACCATTCCTCATCTGCCCAGTCTCTGACACCCCCTGGCCACATTCTCACTACAAGTTATTGTTTGTTGCAGTTAGTAACCCTGGAGGAACAAGGTAAGCATGTTGTTTTCCCATCTGTTGCCAACAACCAAGCACAAATTTGCAGCGTGAACGCTTTTTTTTACAAAGCAATATATATTGGAGTTAATGGGTTTTGTATTGCCACCATAGAAACAACGGACCTGGACGCCTTTCCATATAAATCGAGCTGAAAAGAAGCACAGCTATCCTTCCCACAAGTGAGCTGCGAGGTGCTTATTTTAAGCAAGCTCAAGGGCACAGATCTCCACTAGACTGCTTTCCAGGCAGCCTCTCTTGCACATATATATTTGCCCACTCCACATAACCTCCTGCAAAGAAACAAATTGTCTGCAGGAATGCATGGGTGAATATTTACGGTTTAGTAAGTGAGCAAGAGGCATGGCGATAATCCAAAGAGGGCTCCCAATCAATAATACATGGCCAGAGATGAGTGGAACTGAAGTGAAAAGAAAACATCTCCTCCTCTGCTCCACCCACCCTCCCACTGCGGAAAATATCAGTAATATTTTCATTGTAAAATGGGATTTCCCTTGTCAGGCAGCTAGGAAAATAATGCTTGACATTTTCAGATAACAGGAATTATTGGCAGCATCTCTGTGTGTGGTGAATGTGTCTGCTCAGTAATTTCTTTCTTTAAGCATTCCTCCAGTCTAACATTTGATCAACCTCATCTTCATTCCCTTTTAGAAATATTTATTGATCCACCTAATCTTGGTTTCCCTTCAGCAATATTTGTTGAATAAAATTTTTTTTTAATGCCTATTAGATAAAATACCGAATGGCACAATGAACCATTGATGTTATTTACTTTGTTTTAAAATAGTTTCTTATATGTTTTATCCCACCATTCTTTTATAGTGGAGCCCAACAGAATATGCACAGGGTTCCCATGCGGTCAACCCTAGGGATGAACAAATATGTCAGATCCACTTTGTCTCAGCTTCTCATTTGTCCAGTCCTAAGTTCATTTCCCCACATGTCCACCGTAGTATATCTATAGTCCTCATGAAAATTCATCAGAATTTTAGAGTGAATTTCTCCTAATATACACACTCTTGTGCAATTTTTCCCACTATACACATTTTTGCTGAGCAGTTTTCTCTAATATTGTGCCGTTTATGTGTTGCGTTCATTAGTATATGTATTCATATGAATATCTGGCAGGAGAACTGCATTGCAAAATTCGAAGAAATGTGACTTTTGAAGGATGGCTGTTTCGGTTCGCGTAGCATTTCAGAAAGCGGAAATTGGGTGAATCCAACTTTAAATTTGAACGGACTAGAACCCCACCCCATCCCTAATCACAGTTCCATGCACAGATCCAGATCTGCTTGTTTTCAGCAGTGGTTGCCTTATTTGCCTCCCAAAGAGGGACTCTTTGGGCTTCTTGCAAAAATCCTCAGACATTTTTCCTTAGCAGAAGCCTCAACTTTCACTGCAAAATGTTGCTTTAAAAGAAACATCCGAGACCTGTAACAAATGTATCCCCAGCTCTTCATAGGGAGTCCTGCTGCTGTTCGGGACCTTAGATAGCATTGGAACCTTTGTCCACTTTGGGGGAGAATTTCTCAACTAAAATGACTCAGCTATTCTGAAAGCTTCCTTATCATCTCAGTACCGCCTCCAATCTTTCCTACAGAGTTCTTCCTGCCTCCCATTCCTCAAACCAAAGTATGAAGAAAGTTCGAAATCAGTTTGGGAGAAGGCTTCCCAACTCCAGGAATGCATAGGCAAATCTGTTTTTCCCAATTTTTCACCCCCCCCCCAATTTTAAATTCAGCTCTTCATTTCCTCAGCAATTTCAATTCCCCCCCCCAAAAAAAAACACCTCATGGAAATTTATTAGCATTTTAGTGTGTGTTTTTCATAGTAAACATCTTTTTCAATGCAGTTTTTACTAATACACACACACACACACTGTATATTCTGGCATATAAAACTACTTTTTAATCCAGGAAAATCTTCCCAAAAGTTGGGGGTCGTCTTATACATAGGTCGGAGAATCTGCGGTCAAGTATATCTCAAACTCTATATTTTAACTGGAAAAGTTGGGGGTTGTCTTATACGCCCGGTCGTCTTATATGCCGGAAAAGATGGTGTGTGTCTGTGTGTGTGTGTGTGTGTGTGTGTTGCACATTTCTGTCCACTTTGATTGATGGGAGCACTGCAGTGAAATATTTGGAGCAGTGCCTTTCCCAAAGAATAAATTCAGGGGTGCAAAATGTGTGTGCACTTTCACTTTCCGTCTCCCGGGGTTGGGGCATATCTAGGAAATTGGGGTAAGAAGCGATGGGGGGGGGACACACCCAGAGCACTCACTCAAAAATCCAAATGTGCCCACAAAAGATTGGCAACCTCTGTCCTTAAACTCTTGCCAACAGGAAATTCCCAGCAGAAGGATATCTGGGAACTGTGGTTTGCTTCTGGCTCCTTGAGCACAGGATGAAGTCTGCCATTAAACTAAATCAAATTCAACAGAGCTTCTCTTTGGGGGGTGGGGGTGGGGGGAAAATCACATCCTGTCTGCTTCAGAGCATTCTGGCATTCAAATGCACCTTTCCACCCCTCTCTTATCTTTTTTTGTTTGCCTGTAGGGATGATTTCAAGCCTAGCAAGAATCTAATAAGCAGGGAAAGAAGTAAAATGTCAGTAGAAGCTTATTAACACTGGCTAATTAAGAAGAGGGGAAATACAATAGAGCATGCATCTGTCCCCCATGTGTAAAATGTAATATGCTGTGTTTGCACTAATAAAGTGGGCTAAATCTACTGCTTGCTATACTCTCTGAGCTGTTGTTTATTAATATTCAATATGAAAATGCCCGGTCCTATTGAGGATCTCCTTTTAATAAACATCCCATATTTGCTTACCATACCTCTGAGGCCACACAATGGAACAGGATCATTCAGGCTGTGCCAGAGCTCTTGCATTCCTCCAACTGCAGTTGCATTTATTTATAAAATTGGACAACTGACTTTCTGACCCAAACCACTAATGACTACCTCCTGCTGCTCTTCATCGAACTCTTGTATGCTTTGCTACCGTACCTTCCACTCGCAGCGGGGAGCTCTGCCTTGCAATGAGAGCTGCAGTGAACTGGGGCCCTCATCGCTCTTGACATATAGACCTGGAGCACTTGTAATGAAGAGGGCATGTGGTCCCTTGGGAACTGCAAAACAACTACAATCAGTGCTGCTCCAACTGGCCCAGAACTAAGGGCAGCTCAACGAGGTACAATGAATGTGACATGCTTCAGTGAGAGCAAATGCTCCTCTTACAGAAGGTCCCAGGTTCAGTCCCTGGCATCTTCAAGCAGGGCTAGGAAAGACTCGTGGATGCTGTGCAAAACCCCGGAAAGTCACTGCCAATAAGTGTACACCATCTTGGGTGAGAGAAGCCAATGTTCTGACTCACTTATAAGCCAGGTGCTTAGATTCCTAGGTGATGGCAAAAGGAGTTGGCAGAAATCTGGTCTCTTGCACTTCAGAATGTGTTGTGTGTGCATGCATGTGATGATTCAGAATGCTCCTCTGCATGGAGAAATGCCCTGCTTGTAGAAAATTAGCACAGCAGGAATTACCCTAGTCCACTCCTTGGTAAACTATGTTTGCTACATCTTTCCACAAGGGCTGACATTGATGCTGAAATCCAGCATTGCCTGAGCTTGGCGAGTGCTGCTTTCTCCCAATTGAAGTGTTTGAGGACTGGGACATTTGCAGGGAAACTAAAATGCTTGTTTACAAAGCTATTGTAATACCAATCTTACTGTATGCTTGTGGAACATGGACCACTTAAAAACGCCATCTCCAACTGCTTGAAAGATTCCACCAAGTGATTTTTTACATATCACTTGGGGAGACAGGTGAACTAATGCCAGTGTACTGGAAGAAGCAAAGATCACCAGTGTTGAAGCAATGATTCTTCAACATCAGCTTTGTTGGACTGGTCATGTTGTGTGGATGCCTGATTATCATCTTCCAAAGCAAATACTATATTCCGAACTTAAAAATGGAAAGTGTAATGCTGGTGGTCAACAAAAGAGGTTTAAAGACTGTCTCAAGGAAAAACTAAAATAATAATAATAATAGTATAAACCCCGACAACTGGGAAACACTTGCCTGCAAGCGTTCCAATTGGAGAACAGCCTTTACCAAAGGTCTCAGGGGCTTTGAAGACGTTTGAACTCAGGACGAAAGGGAGAAACATGCTAAGAGGGAGGCACACTTGGCAAACCCTCACCACGATCAACTCCTGCCCGGAAACCTATGTCCCCACTGTGGAAGGACGTGTGGATCCAGAATTGGCCTCCACAGTCACTTACAGACTCACTGTTAAAACTGCATTTATGGAAGACAATCTTTGGTGGCCGCTCCAAAGAAAGAAAGATGCTATATTTGCACATTTATGGAGCATTCCCTCCCACCCTCAAGGAAGCACATTTGGAAATAGTAACACCCATATTGCACCCACAAGCACCCACATCTGCAGCCTGTATCTGTGAAAGTCTTTAAATTGAATGGCTTAGAGCCAGGCTAATGAAATGATGGTGTTTCATGTAATGCACAAACATACACACCTCTGGTACCAGAACAGGTACTAAAGATGATGGATGAGAAACTATTTTTTAGAAAACCAAGAAAACCCCTTTTTTACTGCTCGGCTTCCTCCCTTCAGTTTTCTTCTTTTCAAGATCCTAAGATGATAACTCCAAAAACAGAGCAAGAAAGTCTACTTTTCCTACTCCGCTGCCAAATATCAATTCACTAGTTCATTATTAAATTATCCTCCAGTATCATAGAGCATTTGCCATCCAAACCAACAGCGACAGCTTAGATCACATGTCACAACCTATTGCCGTACCTGCTCTGAAATATAAGCTTTGCAGGGAATGCCCAGGTGATCCAATTGGCAGAGACAAGGATCCCCTGCAGAGAAAGTCTGCCTCCTTCTCTGCTTCTGATCTTCCTATGCAGCCACAAGTCAACAGGCCGTGAGACAGAGTGCAGCAACCACCTCTAGCATGAGGTGCCCAGTATTTATGGTGCCACAGCGCTACCGGGCAAAGGCACCCATGCTTAATGGACCCGGAACTAGGCGTATAAGAAGAAACATGAATACCTAATGTGGTTTTCGAAACAAAACACCACAAACTTCAGGCAGGGTTTTTGGAAATGACTGCTTTTAAGGAAAGGTCTTATAATAGTGCTGTAGAGGAAATGCAGAAGACCATTGCAATTTCGAGGAGTTAGGTGACATGTCTCTTTCCCTTTTACATCCCCGGTTTAAGGTCTGCTGGTTTATGATATTATAATTTGCTTTTTCACACACCTGTGTCAGGAGTTTCCTGGGTCTCCTGTGTTCTAAGTGCTGATGGGGAAGTGGGGAGGATACCCAGTTGCAGTGAGTGTGAGACTCTCAGCTGCTCTGCATTAGTCACACTCGGTGTCCTGGGCTGACCATGAGTAATGCCTGTTAACCAGGTGCACTCAATTGCATCAAAGTTGGCTATAAAAGCTGTAGGCTGAAGGCACTCTGTGAGCTTCTTCACAGATTGAGATACCCAATGTTGTGATACTGTCAGCCGGGTTTTCTCTTGCTGCTCTATCTGGGGCTCTGGGCAGCTGAAGGGTAGATTTTGTGTAACTCGTGTCTGGTATGTTTTAATTTGTATGCCTGCTGTTTATTTTTTGACCTTCTGCAAATAAAGCATTGCTTTTCCTTCACCCACCGGCGTGCTTATTGGCTCCAGATCCAGAAAGAAGCCTGCCCTTGGCAGAACAAGGGCTGCATAGTTTTTAGTAGATGTCAGGGAAGTTGAGGACAGGGGAATGCATTCAATGGCAAACCAGCTTCTCTCTGATGGAGAGCTGGAGGGGGAAGAGTTGCCCCAGTTGTCCACAGTGTATTCAGAAGCAAAGAGAGAGAGAGGAGCTGAACAGAGCTGGGGGGGGGGGTTACCCAGTTATGAGATAATGACAACAGAGCCAGAAGGGAGCTAGTTGAGACATTACTTGAGAGTGTGGGGGACCCCCCTCCCTCACCATGGACTTAGAGGTCCAAACGTATCAGAAAGCAAAGCAGTCAGAGGGAGGGAGGAACTTCCTGTTGGCGCCCAAAATGCTACAGTATTTGGAAGGAAGATTAGACTAGCCAACTGCCCTCCTTGCAGAGAGCTGCTTAGGCAGTAAAACGGCAGCAAAGCTTAAAAGCATGTTTTCGCTGAACACTTTTAAATGCCGCCCCCACGCTCACTCGGCTCCAAAAACCTCCCCAAATGACTGCTCCCATATGCAAGCGCCCCTCCACAGACACACAGACACACAATACCAGGCACTTCTGCTGTTTCCGGACGTACGAAGGGGACGGATCATCCACAGAGAGAGGAAGGTGTATGGAAGTGGCAGCGGGCGCGATGGGGGCAGCAGGCGTGGCAGTGATGGCGAGCAGAGTAAGGATGCGAGCGCAAAGCAGCCAGCAGGAAACCCTCCGTTCCGAGCCAAGCAAGGAAGCGAGCCAAGAGGAAGTCCCCTGGCTCGCGCCCTCATTGAAATGGGTCCCAGCCACAACCCCTAGCCAGCCGATTGGCCGGCTGCCAATGACGTGGCCGGGATCCTCCGGGCAACGCGGGGCAACTTCCCCCGCCCCCTGAGGAGAGTGCGTGGCTGTACGGCCGACTGCAACCCCACCCCACGGTTAAGTGGAGCGGACTTGTGCTCGCAACATGACGCTGTAATAAAAGGACTGTAAATCTATCAACGGCTCGTTAATTCTTATATCTGAAGTTACTGAAGGGAGGGCAGGACTCTCCACACCTGACGGTAGATTTATTTACTAGATTTTAAATATTAGGGTTTTTTTATTTTTTTGTAATGAGGTTTAAAATATTATCTTTTATATGGTTTTAGCTTTGGGTGTTTTATCTGTGTTTGTTAAAAAATTTTGCAGAGCCACCTCGAGTCCCAGATCTGGGGGGGAAAGGCACAATATAAATAAATTAAGCATAGATGTTCAAGCTGATCTGGCATCACTTCAAGTGTAGATTTCTCCCCCTTCCCTGATATATTACACAGACAACCTCTTATTTTTTCCCCTGGATGTGCAGGAAGACATTCCTACTGATCTTTAATTTCAAATGGTGTGTAGAAGTGTTTAAAAGGGATACTTTGCTAAGAAGCCATTCAAGATTTAGCAGTCACTGGAGAACATTCAGGATTACAAGGTTTTTGGGCCCACTGAACACAAAGAAGAAACAATTATTCCTTTCTAGGCCTTCAGACACAATACATTTCCAGCCAATCTGCTTCAAAGGAGAGTGCCTGCCGAACGACAAAGCCAAGCAGGTAAACTACAATGTGGCTTTGTGTCCTCTTGCAGCTGCCAAGATTAGAGGCAATTTTGTTCAAAAATAATAATGTGGTTTGGCTGCCTCAGGGGCATTTTGTTAGAACTTTGCTACAAAGCTTAATGCTGTTATTTTTTGTTACCATCATGCTGTTCATGGGTATGTGATATTTATGATTATTATTTTTTAAAAAATAATAATTCACTGTTGGCATCTAACACTTAAACAGCAATAAAACCATTACCTTATATAACCCTGTTCATCTCCCTAGTGCCTTCCAGACAACTCCCATTAACTTCAGCCAAAGCAAAATAAAAAAAATCCTTCCAGTAGCACCTTAGAGACCAACTAAGTTTGTTCTTGGTATGAGCTTCTGTGTGCATGCACACTTCTTCAGATACTTATCGACTATGGCAGACCAACACGGCTACCTACCTGTAACTATAACTTCAGCCAGTATGGGTAGCGGCTGGGATGGGGTACCAGGCACAGATGGGGAAGAAATTTAATTCAGTTTTCATTTAAAGGTGAACCTAACTAATTTGCATTTCCCCATACAAATTGAAGCAAAGCCGTCCTTTGTATTTCACATGTCTCTGAATGTTGCGATGCAGTTCTCCAGCCAGAAAAAGTTATTTCTAAAATAGCATGCAGAAATGCATTATATCAGGGAACATTACTTTGCAAAAAAATGTCTACATTAGGCAAAATTTTATACAAAGAAGTCAAACTAAAATCCTAACTGAGCTGAACCTAAGATTGGAAAACTAGGAGAAAACGAAATCGACAGATTCATCCCTTCCTAGCACCAATGAATGCTGTTCCATAATAATGTAAGTCTTGTCGCTTTGCACTTTTTAATCTGCTTTGCTGGCACAGATGAACGTGAAACCACCTGGAGGAGAAGAGGTAATGAAAGCTAAAAGATGGTAGTTTGGAATCGGTGTTCTTTCACTGGAGAGAAAGATTCAGAAAGCTCCTTCAAATGCCCTAGTCATGACAGCACTGCTCTCAGGTGCTTAAAGGGAGATGTTGGTGCCTTTGTAGCATCAGCCATTACACCACCTCGGACCTATCTGCATGTCCAGCAACCAACATAAATCACGCCAAGAAGAGGTGAACCTCTTATGTAGACAGTTCCATGCACATCCCTGGGACGTATTTGACGCAACAGATGCCACAAACCTTTTCCAGTGCACCTTGAACTGGTTTGGAATAAGTCAGGCTCTTTCCTTCCAAAGTAGGAAATGTATTGTCCTTCTCCAAACCCATCCAAGTCCATTTATCCTCTGACACGAGCCTATTTCTCCATCTATTCCAATCTCCCTGCTACTTGCTGGAGGTTAGCCTTTCCCTCTTCCCACCTCCATAGAGCTCTGCAATGAAAGCCAGAGGCCAGAAATACTGAGGTATACATTTTGTTTCCCCGGCGTTCCACAATAGCTATAATTGTAGCACTAAGTTTCTCCTTTCCCCTATTGACAGAGCCAGAGGAACCTCGATAATGGGGAAGATGCTTCTCTTCTAGACGAACATAACAACGTAGGAAGCTGTCATAGGATGAGACAGGCTATTGGTCCCTCTAGTCAGTATTGTCCACACTGAGTGGCAGTGACCCATTAGGGTTTCAGGTAGGGGTTCTCTCCAGCCCTGCCTGGGAGCTGTTGAAGATGAACCTGGAGCATCTGCATGCAATAAGATGCTCAACTACTGAGCTATAGGCCTTCTACAATTTGGTATGTGTAGAAGGTTTGTAATGGTGGGGCTTGCAAAGGTCAGAGGGTGGCTTAATTCAGGTGTCTCCTCACATCTACTGTTTACCTTGTGTGCACCCCACGTTTACGTGTGTCACTGGGAAATAATTAATAAATTGATTTAATCCGCAAAAAGGCACAGAAATAGCAAAAACGGCCCAGGAAAAAAGCAGGAAACTGCAAAAATAGCATGAAAACAGCCAGAAAACAACTGGCAATCCTAGTTGCCCTTTGCAACTGCAACCCCACGAGCCTTTGCACTAACCTTTGAGGCCTGTGAATAGTGTGAGAAGGAAGTTGGAGGGTTTTTTCAAGAGTTTTTAGATGTTTAAAGGTTATTTACAGGCCTTTTAGAGATGGTGTTCCCCAGTATACGAGTTTTCACGTATACACACGGTACCCAGGAATGTAACCCCTGCATAAGTGAGGAGACGCCTGTATTTCAGATTACATATGCTTGTTATGGCTAAAGAAGCCCTCAATAAGTTGAATTAGCCCTAAGCAGCTTCATGGACTTGAAGTTCTGTTTAACATTGTAAGTTTTGTTTTGATTTTTCTAAGGTCTAATTGCCAGTGTTAGGAAAACAATTTGATATCTCAAAACAAAGTGTGACATCACAAACTGAAATGAAATGCCAAAACAGAAGAAAACAAAATGCCAAGCAGAGCTTGTGAAACCAAAATACAGGGAATAAGACATGTTATTGGGAATGTGTCATTTGTAAAACTGGTAGTTAAGATAGCTAATAGCGTGCGAACACTTTTGTAGGCAGAATAATTAATTAAACTCTGTTAGTCTGCTGAATTATTTCCTTCCATTTCCCTCCATACCTTTTTGTTGTGGCATTTTGAACATATGAGCCTGTGAGATCCAGCATCCTGTCTCCCAGCGGCCAACTGGATGCCTGTGGGAGCCTGCAAGTTGGACCTGAGCACAAGAACCCTTCCCCCACTTTTTATGTACTGCCAACTCATAAAATCGTAGAAATGGAAGGGATGGAAGGGAGCCCAATATCCCCAATGGCAATGCAGGAATCACAGAGCATCCCTGATGGATGGCCAACCTCTGCTTAAAAAATTCCAATGAGGGACAAGCAACCACCTTCTGAGGGAATCTGTTCCACTGTCTTACAGCTCTTACCATCAAAAAGTTATCCCTGATGTTTAGCCGGAATGTCCTTTCTTGTAATTTGAATCCATTGGGCTGCATCAATAGGAGCATAGCGTCTAGATCAAGGGAAGTAATAGTACAACTATATTCTGTTCCGGTCTTACCTCACCTGGAATACTGTGTCCAGTTCTGGGCACCACAGTTCAAGAAGGATACTGACAAGCTGGAACGTGTCCAGAAGAGGGCAACCAAAATGGTCAAAGGCCTGGAAACAATGCCTTATGAGGAACGGCTTAGGGAGCTGGGTATGTTTAGCCTGGAGAAGAGAAGGTTAAGGGGTGATATGATAGCCATGTTCAAATATATAAAAGGTTGTCATATAGAGGAGGGTGAAAGGTTGTTTTCTGCTGCTCCAGAGAAGCGGACACGGAGCAATGGATTCAAACCACAGGAAAGAAGATTCCACCTAAACATTAGGAAGAACTTCCTGACAGTAAGAGCTGTTCGGCAGTGGAATTTGCTACCAAGGAGTGTGGTGGAGTCTCCTTCTTTGGAGGTCTTTAAGCGGAGGCTTGACAGCCACCTGTCAGGAATGCTTTGATGGTGTTTCCTGCTTGGCAGGGGGTTGGACTGGATGGCCCTTGTGGTCTCTTCCAACTCTATGATTCTATGATTGGTTTGGGTCCTACCCTCCGAGGAACAGAATACTAGCTTGCTCCATCTTCCATGTCACAGGCCTTTAGATATCTGAAGATGACTATCATATCACCTCTCAGTCTTCTCTTCTCCAGGCTAAACACACCAAACTCCTTCAACTGTTCTTCATAAGACTTGGTTTCCAGACCCTTGATCATCATGCTTGCCCTCCTCTGCCCACTTTCCAGCTTGTCAATATCCTTCTTTATTTGTGGTGCCCAGAACTCAATACAGGACGGCAGGTGCTGGGTTTGACCAAACCAGAATAGAGTGGTTTAACTATGTGTTGTGTAAAGATAGTATTTCTTTTTGACCTGTACTGAATCTTCCAACATTCAGCTTCACTGAATGTCCACAAATTCTAGTATTATGAGAAAAGGAGAAAAAAAAAATATTTCTCTAGCCGCTTTCTCCTTGCCATGCATAATTTCATCAGTTTCTATCATATCACCTCTTACTTGCCTTTTCTCTAAACAATAATGTTCCAAACACTGCAACCTTTCTTTATAGAGCAAAAGAGAATGGTAGGTGTACTATTGCATGCTTATTTAAATTTTCTTACATTTTGCAATTGTCAGTTAATGATCTTGCAATGTTGCCATCTTTTATTATTGCATTATTTACAACTACACTCAAACTAGTTATAAAACTGGCCAATTTTTTAACTTTCAAGAAATTTAGGAATGCCTCTATCTCAGTTTGAGTTTCATATGTACCATTTGGTTCATCTGAGACTGCTCCCTTAACAGCTGCTGTGTTATTGAATATTTCGTACAGAAAGACTGAGGTGGGTTTTTTTATGTTTTTCCCTGATGCCTCTCCTGATGCCTTATTGATTCTTTATTTTATAGTAACTTTGTTCCTTCTCAAACTTTTTTTCTTTTTAATTAAATAATGTTATTAAACTTTTTAAAAACTAGTGTAACAGCAATAACAAACAAATAGGAGAAAACTAGATTCCTACAGTTCACAATAAAGGAAAAATACCCCATCACAAACTTACATAACTATGTACAAAATCATACAGACAATTAGAGTAAGTTGTTGGTAAATAAAAAATAGGTGCCTAGAGAAGTGAAAATACATTGTCTCAGAGTTCAACACAGCAGTACTGTTTTTTTCTTTAATGGTCTGCTTCTCTTTCCCTTCCTTTTATGTGAATAAAGATATCAAAGAGCAAGCAAAAATCAGTTAGTATGTCCAAAGGTGAGAATACGCTAAAGGTAGTATAAGCAACTGTGTTCCATTACATTAGCAAAGTTAATAAGCAGGAACCTATTCAAACAATCCTTATTTCCATTCCTAGTTTGTGGATGAGCTATGGGCAATAAACCAGCTTCATATATTTTTAAATGTCTAGTGCAAAGGGAAGAGGGAGGGCATGAGTCCAAGAAGAAGAAGAAGAGTTTGGATTTGATATCCCGCTTTATCACTACCCGAAGGAGTCTCAAAGCGGCTAACATTCTCCTTTCCCTTCCACCCCCACAACAAACACTCTGCAAGGTGAGTGGGGCTGAGAGACTTCAGAGAAGTGTGACTAGCCCAAGGTCACCCAGCATCTGCATGTAGAGGAGCGGAGACGCGAACCCGGTTCCCCAGATTACAAATCTACCGCTCTTAACCACTGCACCACACTGGCTTGTACCTGCTTCTTTGTGTAATGCTAAACCATGGTTTAGCATTCCAACTGAATAGAGTGGAGTTCAGTGAAGTAGATCCACTCATCCAAGGTCTTTTGGTGGTGCAACAGAACTTCCCTTCACTCTCTTTTCTGGAGGTTCTCACAACCCTCCAGAGCAGATCTGGGAAGGGTGCATGAGAGGAGAGGAACTTCCATTCGGCTAGCAGACATCCTTGAGGCAGCAGATCTGCTTGGCTGGATGCCATGCAAATAATGTTTCGTTTTTCTTTCATTCCAGGTTGGAAGCTGCTTTGTGCTTATTTTCTTAATTGAAAAGGCAGTGCGTGAACACCTTAAATAAATGAGTATTTCTGAAACCTGGACTATTTGTTTTGCATGGTGGCATGGAAACAGGGGTTTAAGCCATTTTGTCTTAGGCTTGAGCTGTTTTATTTCCTCACCCAAAAGTGTCTTGAGATACAGTGGTCCCTTGGTTCTTAAACTTAATCCGTTCCGGAAGTCCATTCCAAAACCAAAGCGTTCCAAAACCAAGGCGCGCTTTCCCATAGAAAGTAATGCAAAATGGATTAATCCGTTCCAGACTTTTAAAAAACAACCCGTAAAACAGCAATTTAACATGGATTTTACTATCTAACGAGAACATTGATCCATAAAATGAAAGCAATAAACCATGTACTGCAGTCACACAATCAATCAATCAGTAGCTGAACTGGGTTCCACACAATCACGAAAACAAAAACACAAAGTAAATAGCAAAAACAGACAGAACTCAGTGTAACACTCAAAACGGGGCATGTTCGGCTTCCGAAAAAAGGTTCACAAACAGGAACACTTACTTCTGGTTTTGCAGTGTTTAAGTTCTAAGCTGTTTGAGTACCAAGGCGTTTGAGAACCAAGGTACCACTGTAGTGCCATGAAAAAGTCTTGCATCAAAAATAAGGTCACACAAGGGACAAGTATCTAATGAAGTCTCCCTTAGTTGCATTTGTGCTTGGGAGTTTTGTTTGCAAAGTGAAAACAGGCCGTTCATAACATAGCTATATTGGACCCTCCATTCTCAAATGCCCTCCCCCTTTTTAGTGGGAGATTTAATTTGAGCAATTCATTTCTTCTCCCTTTAAATGCTGCTTCCTACCGTCCCTCCATTTGCATCCTCATCTCCCATTGCTCTTCCTTCTGCTGCCGGAATGCATTCAGAGAGGGCATTGAGGAGTGTCTATTATAAAACCAATAAGAAGAGAGGAGACCTTATCTGTGCAATTAATCTTTATAGCTATCTGCTCCATTCAATCTCACCTTGCAGTTTTCTATTATTTTAAAACTTTAATGTTCCCAAGTTAAAAAAAAAATATCACAAAATAATTGCATTTGCTTCTTAGGATTATTTTTATGTTCTAATTTCTGCTCTTATTTAAACCAGCTTTGGATGTAGGGAAAACCTCGGTTGCGGTGCATTAACCGCACTGTGCTGTCTCGAAAGAAGCTCGCACCAAGGAGGTAAATAAGAAGACACAAAGGAAGACCTCATAGTGATGTTCTGGGAAAGGCCAGAAACACGAATGCTTGAAGGACTGCTGTTCTCAGATACTCTGCAGAAAGGAGAGCAATCATTTTAAGGAGGAGGTGTGCCTGAACAAACAGAGGGAAGGTGCTGCGAAACAAATTGGTGCATTCATAAAGTCGCAAACAAGCACTAGGTGCTGTGATTCCAACGGGGGTTTCAATAAGTATGGGTGGAACCTAGGTATATAGGCAAATGTGTCAATCTATGCACCTCAAAGAAGACACACCAGTAGGTCCATGGAGTTGCGTGATCTTGGAAAATGCAAATCTTATCTGGGGGTACAGGGATAAGTAAACTTCAACTGCTTATTCAGGCTATGTATGCAGCTCTTGAACCAATATCAACACACCTTTGGGGGCAAACAAATGCAGGAGTCTTCCTGCAGCTAAGGAAAGCCAATTGGGTGGGGAAACTCTTTGCCACCTTTGAGATGGTCCTCTCCTTCCTCCTCTCCCCATCTACTTTCTTTAGCCATCTTTTCTAGGAAGGTCTTATGAAGTGGCTCACAAAGTCCAGCTGTTGCCTTTGGGTACTGAGGAAGCTCTTAGGAAGGGCTGCAGCTCAGTGAAAGAGCATGAAGAAGACCCCAGGTTAAATGCCCAGCATCTCCAGAAAGGATTTGGAAAGACTCCTGGTCTGGAACACCGGAGGGCAGATGCCAGTCAGGATAGATATTATTTGTCTAGATCAACCATTGGCCCTATAATGTTACAAATCTTCCATTTGGCTAGCATCTGATCATGTGATATATATTTTTTGCAAAATGTGTGTCATACTGAGCAGTGAAGAATATATACTTCTTAAATTCTGGGAACCAAAATTTAAAAAAGGATGTTGACAAGGAACATGGAACATGTAGAGGAGGCCAACCAAGATCATTAAGGGTCTGGAAACAAAGTCTTATGAGTAATGGTTGAAGGAGCTGGGTATGTTTAGCCTGGAAAAGAGGAGACTAAGAGGAGATATGGCAGCCATCTTCAAATATCTCAAGGGTTGTCACATGGAAGAGGGAACAAGCTTGTATTCTCCTGCTCTGAAGGGTAGGACTCGAACCAATGGCTTCAAGTTATTGTACAAGAAAGAAGATTTCTTGTAAACATCAGGAAGAACATTCTGACAGTAAGCTCTTTGACAGTGGAACAGACTCCCTTGGGATGTGGTGGACTCTCCTTTCTTGGAGATGTTTAAGAAGAGGTTGAGTAGAGCTTTCATTGAGATTCTTGAATTGTGGGGGTTGGACTAGATGACCCTCATGGTCCCTTCCAACTCTACTATTCTATGACTCTGTGATTCACATCTAGTTCAATGATGCCTGGGTGTGCATCATTGGGCCAGTATACCTGAAGCAGCGTCTCCACCCCCATTGTTCTGCCTGGACACTGAGGTCCAGCACCGAGGGCCTTCTGGAGGTCCCCTCACTATAAGAAGCAAAGTTACAGGGAACCAGGCGGAGGGTCTTCACGGTAGTGGTGCACGCCCTCCCACCAGATGCCAAAGAAATAAACAACTATCTGACTTTTAGAAGATACCTGAAGGCAGCCCTGTTTAGGGTAGCTTTTAGTATTTGATGAATTATTTTATTTTAATAGTTTACTGGAAGCCACCCAGAGTGGCAGGGGAAACCCAGCCAGATGGGTGGGGTATAAATAAATTGTTGTTGTTTGTTTGTTTGTTTGTTTGTTGTTATTGCAGGAATCTGCAGTGGAAGCTACCCCTGCCTTACCGGCACATTTTTCTTTTCATTTTGCTGGTAAATAAGAATGGATTGTCATCTGATTGTTTTAACATTTACATATCATCTTAAAGAGAACCTATTTGAAATTGTAACTTGGCATTTGTGGGAAACAATGAAAATGCATTCCTTTATTTTTAAAGGCATTGGTTTGAACAGGTGGATAGAAAATATGAAGCTATGAAATGAAAAACTAATAGACAAATGAAAAAGAAAGGGAGAAGGCTCCAGTTAATAACCCAGAGTCTGGGTCAATTGATATTACCACACTTGTATTCAGAAATATACCTGTGCTTTCAGAATTTTACAATCCAGAAAACAAATAAAGACCAGACCAAGAGAGCATGGAAGTCTGCTGCTGGCCCTGATGGCATGAATCACATAACGGCATTTTAGGGGGACTTGGAGGGGGCTTACGGAATGGGTGATGGGGCTTTCCATCTCTTTATTGTGCTCCGTTTTTTAATAGTTGAAATAAAAGAGCTAGCAGCTTTGAAATAAAAGAGCAGGCTGATTTTATTAAGCAGTTTACAAAAGAGAAAGAGGGATGGGGGAAGCCCTGCTCCGCTTCACCCTCCTCCTTTAAAAAAAGTCCCATTTTGGGGGGCTGAATTGTGGCTCCTGAAACTGCCCACCAGAACAGGTGCCCCATATTCACCATTTGCAAATGGGGTGGTAAATAGGGAACATTTTTTTCCAGCACAGGGCTAGCTAAAGTTTTCACAGACAAAAGGATTTGTAATTTTGCTATTTTTATGCCGCTCACCACAGTAATACTTTTCTTTTAGCATTGACAATATTCTCTCTTTTTTTAATTGCCCATAAAAAAATATAACATCAGAACAAACGCTCAATAAAGATTGGACATCGTATAACCTCTCTGTTAGCTTTGTGCAAATAAATAAGGATTCATGCTCAATAAACAGGTTGGGTGTGAGAGCTCTGAGATGGTAAACCAGTGTCTCAGCTCTATTACCTCAGTCTGCAGGTAGTGACTGAAAAGGTTCAATAGTCCCACAAACAAACAAACAAACAAACAAATCACTCCATTTGTAAGACTAGCATGTCAGTGAGGAGGATTTCCAGTCTAGGAGGTGGTGTTGTTTTTAAAGTTCTTATTGTTGTCATTGTTATCATTCTTTTATTATTAATCATAATTTCCATCACCTTTTATACAATCATCCAGTGCTTTTTTCTGGGGAGGATGCAGGGGTACGTATACCCCTAAACATTTTGTGAATCTCTGTACTTTTGCCCATTTACTGCAGGGGTCAGCAACCTTTTCTAGCCATGGGCCGGTCCACCGTCCCTCAGACCATGTGGTGGGCCGGACTATATTTTGAAAAAAATAATGAACGAATTCCTATGCCCCACAAATAACCCAGAGATACACTTTAAATAAAAGGACACATTCTACTCATGTAAAAACATGCTGATTCCTGGACCATCCACGGGCCGGATTGAGAAGTCGATTGGGCCGCATAGCAGGTTTTCCATATAGAGAGCACGGGTTGCGGTGGGGGCCTGCAAACTATTCCTTTGTTGCTGGGCAGGTTGGTTTGGATGGCCACTACTTTGATTGGACCCTGGGTGTTGTTGGGGGGAATTATATGTAGCCAATTTGTGATGGACAGCCCAGCCAAGTTAAAAGAGCAGCTCACAGTGTGCTCCGCCTCTCTGTTTGCGAGCTTCGGATCACCCACCCTTTCCCTCCCTATTTTTAGGCGTTGACCTTGCTGTGCCTGTCATGGGGTCGTCTGCTTTTGAGGCAGGAGCCTGGTAGGAATTTTTCCATTTGGCTGATTGGCTGGTGCCATCTGGTTTTCGCCTACTGCATAGCAACTAGTCACAACTTGTAAGGTTGGCGGTTAGGCATTGGTTCTTATTTGATTGGTTGGGGAGGGGCTGTTGACATATTCGTTTGCCAAATTGATGACGGTTGGTGGAGGGGACTGCTGACATATTCGTGCGGCCCTCCAAAGTCATCATGGTGTGTGGGGATTTCCATTAAAGGAACCCAGAGGCTCGACATGCTTGTCCGTATCCTCCGGTCGGGGGCCAGGGCCCATGCAAGAGCCCCTGGGAGCCTGTGGGAAGAGGGGAGAGTGTGTTTCCCCCTCACTTTCTTTTCTCGAAAGGCTTTCCCCCTACTGACAAAAATGTCAGTTCTGTCCTTAGGGGACAGATAGTCTGAACCAATGCCTAAGCAACCACTCACGTACCTTGTGGCCAAAATTATGCCAAAAACCAAAACCAAAAATCTTGTCTGTGGTTGAATTATTTCAGGGGTGGTTTGGGGGGACCTCAACATGCAACCAGGTTGCCTACCCCTGATTTACTGTATTTATTTTCCCCAATTTGAACTATAAAATGGTGATTTTCTTGAGTCAAAATGAGAGTACCCCATATATATATATATATATGGAAAAGAAAAGCACTGCAATCGTCTCAAGGCAATAAAAAAAAAGTTTAAATCATAAACACCAGCAGGTGCATTGAAAACCCTACTAAACAGACACTCCTGGCAAAGAACCATCTACCCTGCTGGGAAAGTCTGTCAGAACAAAATACATCTTCAATTGTTTTCAGAAAGTGCAGATAGTGAGAACCTGTCTCTTCTTGACAGGAATGCTGTTACCGCAGAGTAGTTTTCTGAGATCTTTGGAACATGCAGGAGAAGCTTCCCCACAGACCATGGGAGGTAGAAATGGGAATTGTGTTCCTACATCCTATGGAGAGGAGCTCATTTGCCACATTCCCCTCCCCTGCAAGAAGAGGAGAGATCAACTCTCCCGCAGGGGCAACATGGACAACCACCTGGGGGCACTTTGCCCTATAGGGGAGAGGTGGGGATCGGGCCACTATCACAGGCAAGCTTCCTGGAGATGCAGGAAAGGGCCTTCTCAGTGGCTGCCCCTACCAGCAAGTGAATACCTTCTTGTTACAACAGGCTTTTGGGAACTGACTGCTTTCAATGAAATGGCTGGCACTGCACAGTCTTTTTATGGTAATTATTTTTATGTTTTAAACATATTCTGTATAGTTTTAACTCTATCAATGCTTGTTTTTAATGACAGTTTTCCCTATAATTTTAGTGATTCTTGTAAGATGCCTCAAGTCCCATCAGAGAAAGAGGCCAGTATAAGTATATACTGTAGTGAGAGAAATAATAATATAACTCTCCCCTCTTCTAATTAAAACACCCATCCTCCCACCATTTTGCAGTGTGGACTCTGCTATTTGCCCTATGTAAGAGGACTTAGTAGGCTTTTTTTGGGGGGGTTCCACTAATGGGTCTGTGTGACCTCTTTTTCACCTACTTCACACTATGGGTGTTGTCAGTGTGACTGGAGTGGCGTTTTGTTTGAATTTGGCTAATAGGTGTTTGGTCCGGGCAGGTGAGTAGATTTTGGAAAATATCCAATTAGTATCTGAGCCAGAATGGGGTTTGGGCCTGTCATTCACACTGGGGTTCAGACATTCAAGGAGCACGCAGCGAGGGGTTTCCTTGGACCTTGCTGCATGATCACAGCATGCTGCTGACTGCCGGTTCAGGAACTGGCTGAGTTGAGAGCCTGCTGTCAATTAATCTACCACCTCGGCCTCATTGGTTTTGGTCGGGAGTCTCATTAGGGTCACCCAAGGCGGTAAGGTCAAAGGGGAGGAGCTAGACAAAGAATGATCCAAAAAGTCCCCAATGGCTGAACAGGCGGAATATAACAAGCAGTATGTTACCACGGCTGTGAAGGCGGGTGAAGGCTGCAGCAGATAAGAATCTACTAAACGTCATGATTACTCATGCCATCGGAATTCAGCCTTACTGCGAAAACTGTGTTGTTGGTCAGCGTGCACTGATCTACACACATAAAACAAATTCACACACAGTCATCGTCTAAAAACCCATCCCAAACCCAAACACCGTGTTTATGAAAGACAATCTTACTCGGCTATGAGTGATAGCAGAAGAAGAAGAAGAAGGAGGAGGAGGAGGAGGAGGAGGAGGAGGAGGAGGAGGAGGCCTCATATATTAGTAGCAACTCATTGAACTTGGCTGGGCAGTGCCAACTTGTAAGCAGGGTGTTATATTCTTCTCCCTGGCACTTTGGGATTTTTATTTCAGTTTTCTATATGGAAGACCAGTAACCAAAATTGAAAGTAGTACAGTTCAGGCACATATTTATCACCACAGAGGGAACTAGACCAAAAGCCAGCAGATTTGGACCCTGCCTGCAGGATAGCTCCAAAGTCTGACCATGCTTCTGACTAACACTGTCTCCAGGATGTGCTTCCTGTTAACTATACCAACACCAGCAGCCAGTCAATTAAAAAAAATAAAATAAAATAAACTCTGGATTGGTTGAGTTGCCGGGATCAAAATATGACAAAGGTCAGAACTCGGGGGGATTAAAGGAATAAAATGATTTTATTTTATCATTGCAGTGACTTAATCCCTTCCAGATGAATATGTGGGCAATGATTGTTTTGTGAGATTTATTTTTATTTAAACACACACACACACACACACACACACACGGCCTTCCAGTGCAGAGATAAAAACTTTCAGGGTAAGAGAAATTGTGGAGCTGAATTGCTTCTCAAATTCTCCAAGCCGAGATGCTATCCCAAACGAAGCCCCTGTTTCTCATTGTTGTTGTTGTTGTTGTTCAGTCGTTCAGTCGTGTCCGACTCTTCGTGACCCCATGGACCAGAGCACGTCAGGCACGCCTATCCTTCACTGCCTCTCGCAGTTTGGCCAAACTCATGTTAGTAGCTTCAAGAACACTGTCCAACCATCTCATCCTCTGTTGTCCCCTTCTCCTTGTGCCCTCAATCTTTCACAACATCAGGGTCTTTTCTAGGGATTCTTCTCTTCTCATGAGGTGGCCAAAGTACTGGAGCCTCAACTTCAGGATCTGTCCTTCTAGTGAGTACTCAGGGCTGATTTCTTTGAGAATGGATAGGTTTGATCTTCTTGCAGTCCATGGGACTCTCAAGAGTTTCCTCCAGCACCATAATTCAAAAGCATCAATTCTACGGCGATCAGCCTTCTTTATGGTCCAGCTCTCACTTCCGTACATTACTACTGGGAAAACCATAGCTTTAACTATACGGACCTTTGTCGGCAAGGTGATGTCTTTGCTTTTTAAGATGCTGTCTAGGTTTGTCATTGCTTTTCTGTCTAGGTTTGTCATTGCTGTTTCTCATGCAGCCAGGTAAAACCAGAGAGGCCATATGGAGGACACACATTTCAGTTCTCTGCCGGCTTCCAAACCAACCTAGTTCTGTTCATTCATCTCTCACTGGGCTACAGATACTTAGTAAGTGCTTACAGTTCCCATGCACGTATTGGAAGGCTGCATACGGACGCCTGCTTCAATGGTAACAAAAGCCAACACATCACCCAACACATTCAAAAGCTTCATGCTTCTGCCAAAAAAAGCAGCCTCTTCATACTCGAGGGTCAAATCACTGTCTCCAAGTCAATTCAAGTTATTCGTCTTCTTCCCCCCCTCCCCCGCTCCCCCAGACCACTCACTAACTTCTGCTATTCAGTTTCTCAGCAAACAACTTGTCAGGAGAGTAGGAGGTCAAGAGAATCAGATGTCAAGGAGTGGCGAGTAATTACATGTAGAGAAAGTCTGACAAGCAGCAATGGTTGTATCCATCCATCTGGGGCACCCATCTTATTTATTATCTACTATACCTCTGAACTATGACTTGATGTAGTTTTGTTCCCACTTAGGCATAGGAACAAAGGATGCAGCCTTATACTGAATAAGGCCATAGGTGCATCTCACCTGCACAGACTGGAAGTAACTCTCCAGGGTTTCAGGCTGGGTTCTCTCCTACAGGGAGATGGTGGGGATTGAACCCTGGACCTTCTGCATGCAAATCAAATGTTCCAGCATTCAGCAATGGCTTTCCCCCCTGGACTGCAAGTTGTGACAATCTGCACAGGTGGGTTGCCTCTGATGCAGTGGGACTGAACCTGGGAGTTATTTCCCCACTTTGCCAAATGGTGGAAAGATTGCCAGTGTACTCAATGTGAAATTGTGTTGTTGTGTGTGATTCATAAGGGGTCTCGTACTTCCGTCTTGTTGTACCTGCATTGCAGAGGGTTGGACTTAATGGCTCTCAGGACCCCTTCCAACTCTACAGTTCTGTGATTCTATGAACACAGAGCCTCATCTCTTCTTCAGGATCTGCCCTTCTCAACACTCTATATGACAGAAGCAGCAGCTGAGCTGTTGACTGCCATCTCTGCAGATGGTGGAAAACTTTGGTTTAAAAGGAAGACATGGGAACCATCTGATGAATTATTATGGCAAGTCCTAGAAAGTGCACTGAATTCACTTCCCTTTCATAATGCTCTGATTATGGAGTAGGAGGCATTTGAAGAGGAGGAAGGGGGAATGAGACAATGAAACAGAACCCTTTTGATGACTCCCCACCACCACTTCCACACCTGCCCAAAACTGCTGAGGATGTGGGCATCCCAGAGATTGCCTCTTCCTCGTCTGGTGAAGAGAGGATGCCATTAGGGACTGTAGTGGCCATTTCCCCATTGGAGGAAAAGGAGGTGAGTCTGGTATCATGAGAAAAGAGGAGACTCATCTCCTTTAGGTAGCATGTTGACTTTCAAGCCAGGAATTCCAACACAGACAGGGATTCTTGGGAGTAGCTGTGCCACCTCTGCCTCTGTTTAAAACACACACACACACACACACACACACACACACACACACACACTTGCAGTGCATGGTGGCAGTCCAAGTATCGCTTACATTTAAGAACATTCTCAGAGCCATGTGCATTCCTCTGCAGGACTCAAAGACGATCTTTGTTTAATAAGTTTGGATTCCATTGCTGAGGAGCATGGCAGAGTGGGAATCTATGTAGTGCAGGCCTGGGGAACCTGTGGCCCTCCAAATGCTGTTAGACTCCAACTCCCATCATCCCTGATCTTTGGCTATGCTGGCTGGGGGCGATGGGAGTTGTCTGGCTGGCCACAATTTCCCCAGCCGTGATGTACTGGCATATGGAAAGCACTTTGCATGATGAGATATTTCCTCGCTCTCTCCAGTTGCATCTTGATGAGGGCAACAACAACAAAATACAATCTAGCCGCCAGATTTTATGCCAGATTTTAATAAAATAACCTGCTCAAGAAAACACAGATGCCTCTTGGCTGTGAGGAGCTGATGAGGGAAACAGCCACAAAGACCAAGGCTTCTCGTTTTGAAAATAAAACACAGGAGGCAGTGAAAAACGGCCAGAATTTTCTTCTCCCCCAGCTGATACATATCTTATTTATTCTCCCTTGTAATGTGTGAATGCTGTGCTGTGCCCTATTTTGTCTTCTGCCTCAATTAAAATGTAAATTTCTGCAGCCCATCTCTATAATTCCAAACAGCTCCGGGGATGGGAATTTAAACTGCTTTTAATAAAACCAACTACAGATGCTGCAATAAGATCCCTTTCAGGGTGTTTGAAATCTATATTTTTTTTAATGCCAGCCCACGTGAGACTTGGCGATGCTGCAGCTGGGAATATTTCCATAAAAGCGAAATGAGGAGTCACGATAAGCCCCGGTGCATGCCCAGGCATGCATACACATTCCTGCCTCAGCAATCATTTGTGGCCAAGGATGTTTCCCAGTGAAATAAGCACATTTCAGCATTGGTTGATGGAGCCCTCAAAGGCCACATTTGACACTCATTTTAGTTGGGATGATAATCTCTCCAGACTGCGGTGGAGGTGTGGGGGGGGGGTTGCATTTCCCCTAACCTGTTCACCCACATCCTTACTCATTTTCCGGACCTCCAACAAACATCACCGGATAGCAAAAGTCTGGGTGAACCATTTGAATAAACCAGGGGTCGGCAAGCCTTTCCCAGCCAATTGGTGCATTTGTAATGTTGAGAAAGTGCTGTGGGTGACAGTCTCAAAATGGCTGCTAGTGGGGTATGGCATAACACAAAATGGCTGCCGTGAAGATATGGCATGACCACATGACTGTCACATCTAAAAGGGCAGGGAAAGAGACAGGACCACAAAATTTCCCCCACCAAGCTCCATCTTCCATCAGCCAACCCTCACCTGTCTATTGCCTTACTTGCAACTAGCTGGGAACCTCCTCCCTTAGTGTCAGTGATGACATTGTAGGACTGAGCAGTGATTAGGATGAGGGCAAAGCTAGAATTATTTGGTTCAGCCTACATTGGCTCTGGCTCTGCTTACCGTTGGTCTCTCTGGTTTTTGCCCTACTACTCCAAATGGGCACCAGCCACCACTGGAGGTCAGAGGCTGAAATGAAGGCGGAGGGTTGTTTTGTGAAAACTAAGGTGACACCATGTTTTTCATGAAATAAAAGAAAACCGGTTTTATCTAAAATCAAGGTGCGTGGGAAGAGAAAAAATCTATGTTGCAAGCCTTCCAATTAAACTTAATAAATGTCAGTAGTACAGGATCAAATTCATTGGAGCACTTAATTAGGTGCTTAACTACAAGACTAAAGACATATACTTCATTACTTTACTGAATCTGGGCCAGGATTACAGGATAACACTTTCTGTACTAAAAGTCTTGCTTAAGGCGAACAACTTAGTACACTGGATGAAGCATTTGGGCTCATATCCTTTTGTGGCTTTGGTTGGCCTCTCACTCAGTTGGTGTTTTTTTTAGGGGTCCCTATCTCACAGAGTCACTTCCCCATCTTTAAAATGGAGATGGATATTGCTTGGTTGAAGGCCCTCCAGATGTTGTTGGATTCCAACTCCCATAAGCCCCAGCTAGCATGACCAGGGATGTTGGATGACAACACATGGAAGTCCATGGGTACCCTCTCCCTGCCTACAGGTATATTCTGAGGGTAAAGCTCTTAGGATTGTAATGAAGTGTGTCCTAAAAGCTAGAAGGTTTAGGAATTAGTGAAATATATAATGTCTGAAACACGTAAAACTAAGACAAATGTATTAGAGTGTCAACAGGTCATAATGTGGGCTTGAAGCAATAACACTTTTTGGTCACATGCACACTATACACTCAAAGCGTGTTTAACACACATGTTATGTGTGGTATGTATGTAGGTGTCTGCGTGTGGGTGGTGGAGTCAATGGAAGTTAAAGAGCTTGAATGCAGAATAACGGCATTCTTCAAAATTGGAAATTAAAATGCTATCATTCAAAAATGGGAGTGGGGGCAGGAATCCAGAGCCTCAAATGGCTAATATTCTAAGTGTCAACTGATGTACTCTAGATTTAAGGCAGTTCTGGACTCACTGACATGCTAGTCTTCCAAAATGATTTTCAAGCCAAATTTGAAAGTAATTATGAATCTCCTAACCACAGTTCCATAGAACTTCAATGTCTCTTCTGAGAATTTGTTTAGAGCTTGATTCCATCTATGAGCACTGGAACTTTGAAAATTACTATGGCAATGACCAGACTTTCTACTGCAACAAATTTATTTCAGCATCTTCTTGGTTTTGCATGCAGCTTTCTCTTAATACAAATGCTTCCATTTCTCTATTGCTGCCTTTCTGCTAGCCAGTGCCAAGAAGAAACAAAGACCATGCCACATGCCAGCTTTGCCTGCCAAGTTGGGAAAGCTGATTTCTCATGAGGATTAAGGCTCTGCAATGCCAAAATAGAGCTCGCATCAAGGTGATGCTTTCAACACCACTCCCTAGGAATTAGTAGCAAATGCAGATCTTCTGGCACCATGTTTAGAATTTAATCTCCAATGAAGTATCAGCCATGGATTTGGAATGGAATGCTCATTTGCTTCATGATTCTAGGAAAAAACCCAAGTAATGAGCCATCTTACCCTTTCCCCATTTCTCAAAGAGATACAATTAATGAAACAAGCAGGCTAGTGCTCACAGTGTTGATGGGACTCTCCAAATCTCTGTTCTATAATGCTATAATGCTCAACACAAATATTTTCTACTAAGCAAGGTTATTTCTTAATCCACATTTCTTGAATGGAGCAGAAATTTGGGGGCACTCTGACTGCACTTAATTAGGGAGAGAGAGAGAGAGAGAGAGAGAGAGAGAGAGAGAGAGAGAGAGAGAGTTCAGAATAAAATACTTGCAGTCACCACTTTGGACATCACCAAGAACACGTCTTGAGATCTCATTCAGACTGAAATAGGTCATTTGAGAAGGAATCATAGCTCAGTGACAGAACACATGCTTTCTTTGTAGAAAACCCCAGGTTCAATCATTGGTGTCTCCAATTAAAAGAGTAAGGTAGTTACCGATGGAAAAGACCTGCCTCTGCTTGGAGAATTGATGTCCAGTATCAAGCTAGATCATGGTGTTCGACCCCAACTTCCATCAGCCTCCGTGAACATGGTCAATGGTCAGGACTGATGGGAGTTGTAATCCCTATAGCATCAGATAGACAACCCCATAGGTACAAGGGCAAATAGTCTGTCCTGGTGCAAGAAAGTTTTCTATGTTCCTAGGCATGCTTTTTTCTGCTAATGGAAATCAATTCCTGCATTTCCAGTTACTGGACCCAAATTCTCTCAGCACAACAAAGATCCTGCCCAAAATCTGTTTGCAGGAGCAGAATGTTCTTAGCACACTGAAATAAGCCTCCTGGTTATGGATCCATATTGCTTCCACACAAGCCTATTGTGTTCGCAGCCAACATGCAGTGCAGTAGTGAAAAGGAATGGAAAGCTTAAGGCACAATCCTATATACATCACATGTAGTTCTAACAATATACACAGAATTGATTTCCATGTGGATTTAAAAGATCATGGGGAACAGAATTTCAGAGGATTTGCTTTTCGTGACAGTTGCTACAGATTGTGTTGCTGAAGGTTCAATTGCACATCCTCCAATAAGTACACCCATTTTGGGGGTTGAGGCCTACTGGATAGGGTTTTGTCTTTTTTTTTTTTTTTTTTTTTTTAAATAAACCAGAAATGCAGCAACCCTTTTTGTCTTCTGAACCAAAAATTGAATATTCACAGTTGTGAATAAGTGTCCCAAATAAAGAAGCAGATGTAAAAATAGCTACTGCAGATTGACACAAGCTGTTGAAAAGAAAAGAGGGAGGGAGGGAGGGAGGGAAGGAGGAGCACTAGTTAAAACACAGCAGCTTTGGATAGGATGAGCACTAGTTAGAAAAGATGGATGACCAACAGTTATTGATTCCCTAAAATCAGGGGTACTATGATGGGTACTAAGTGGATCAAATCCTTGCACACAGTGCTTCATCTTTATATGAAGATAAATGCATAATAATGCTAACATCCAAAATAACATGCAAAGTAACAATCTGGAAAATCTTCACAAAAACTTACCGTATTAGCCTGAATATAAGCCACACTTTCCATCCAAATTCCAATTGTGAAAAGTTAAAGTGTGGCTTATATTTGTGACCTTACGCTGCTGGCAAAGCGGTGCTGCTCACGCCCCCCCCCCCCCGAGCAGCCCAGGAGCGTGCTGCAATGGCGCCCATCCCGTCCACGGCTCCCCAGCCTCCCCCAAGCTGCCAAATTTTAAAGGTGCGGCTTATTTGCAGGTGTGGCTTATATTCAGGCCAATACGGTATATTGTTCTGGTTTTTATTGCTGAGGGCTCCTACACATGACCTGTTTATTGATTTGATTTGCTTGAACAAAGCTTATGTGGACGTCATATTATGTTCAGTCTTTATTATATATTCATTCTGATTTCCTCATGGGAAAGTTAGACATCAGTGAACATTCTTCCTGGATTCATCTTGATTTCCTTGCACAGCAGTTATATATTTTCCTGGTAATCATTTGTTTATCCTACTCTTTTCAGTGTTTTTTTCCTGTCACTTCCCTAACAGCAAAAAGTCAATTCACTCTTTAAAAAACAAAGATATATTGCACTGGGCCAATAGAGCATTTTAATCCAGTTTAATTGTACAAATTTAAATTTCCAGAGTGTGCTTGAATCCCTCCTGCAAAATACTGACAGTCTGGAGGTGACCTGAGGTAGTAGGTAGTATAAATATGTAACAACAACAACAACAACAACAACAACAACAACAACCTTCTGCACACATGTCCTGAATATCCAATGCCATTTCTCAGATACACAGAAATAGCAGGGAAGGGTTCACAAAGCAGTTTCCACCTTGTGTTCTGTTATACTTGGATTTGAAGTGCCTCCTTTGCTATGTGTGATTTGGGCATGGTAAGAGGAAAGTGTACAGTTAAATAAGAAGAAGCCTTCATTTCCCCATCTCTTTTCAACTAAGAAATTCCAATATGCCTGCACTTTGCGAACACCTTCTCAGTATGCAAGCTGAATGGCCCCTGTCCATCTTATGTGATTATTTACATGTTATTGCTTTCTCAAATGGTCTTTTGAAATGCAGCAGTGTTCGGCAAATCAGTTTTGATCTATTCAGTGACACCTTCTGAGAAGCAAGGCAGTCTCTCCTGTCTTTACCAGAAATTTGATTGAGAAACACTTTTGCCTACTGCCTTGCACAGGCTGTGAAATGAGTTTTCAGCCCTACTCAATGCAGTGAACTGGGTGAACCCAAAATAAAAAGAAGTTTAAGAGAGAGAGAGAGAGAGAGAGAGAGAGAGAGAGGGAGTGAAGACCTATTTGAAATGCAGATTTTTAAATTATTTGTTTGCTTCATCTAGTGGATTAATCAGGGGTGCATATTAATGTTTACTGGCCCATGTGCATATCAATTTATATCAGTTTATAAATGAGTTACGACATGGAGAAAATGAATAAATAAAAAGTTTTTCTCCATGTCTTGTAACACTAGAACTCATGGTCATCCAAGGAAGCCGAATGCAGAAATTCTGGACAGATAAATCGGGTTCTCACTTGTGAGAGCACGCGTTGTGGTGGGGGCTAGAAAGACACCTCCCTGGTTGCTGGGCTGGCTGGCTAGCTGGCCACAGCTCCTATAGGTCCCTGCGACTTGCTGAGTAGAACTGAATGTATCAATTTTGTGATGGACAGCCCAGCGTCCTTTATATTGCCCTGCATGCAGGGAAATCCTCCTCTTGGCTGTTTGCTTTGGATCAGCCACCCTCCCTCCCTTTATTTAGGCCTCTGCATTTGACCTTGCAACTGCTTGTCATGGGGTCATCTGCTTTTGGGGCAGGGGCCCAGTAGGAATTTTGTCCATCTGGCTGATTGGCTGTTGCCATTTGGTTTTTGCCTACTGCAGTAGCAACTAGTCACAACTTGTAAGGTTGGCGGTTAGGCATTGGTTCTTGTGTTGGTTACTGGAAGGGTGCCCCCCCTTCCAGAATGATGATGGTGCAGGGAATTCCGTTAAAGGAATCCAGGGGCTCAATATTGCTTTTGTCCGTACCCCTGGTAGGGGGACAGGGCCACGCAAGAGCCCCTGGGACCGCTGGGGAGAGGGAGGGCTCTGCTCCCGGCCTCCTTAATGCTCCCTAGGTGGCATTCTCCTGACGCTGACCGAAAGTCAGCTCTGTCCCGGCGGACAGCTAGTCTGAACCAATGCCTACGCAACCACTCACATAATTTGTAATTTAATAAAGTTGTGGCCTAAATTATTGCCAAAAACCCAAACAAATATTACGTCTCTAGTCTGAGTTATTGGGGGGGTCTTGGGGACCTCAACACGCAAAAGAATGTCCTTTGTCATGCAGTGCATACTTAAACTATGGAACTCACTCCTACAGGAGGCAGTAATGCCCACCAACTTGGATGGCTTCAATAGAGGATTAGACAAATTAATGGAGAAGGCGAGGCACAGTATGTCTCTGAATACCAGTTCCAGGGAATCACAGGTGAGCAGGGTGCTGTTGCACCTGTGTCCTGCTTACAGGTTTTCCATGGGTAACCGATTCATGGAAAAGTCTATCAATGGCTAATCGCCATAATGGCCATTCTCTGCCTCCACAGCTTCTGCATGCCAGTTACTGGAAACCACCGGTTGGGAAATTGCCCTCGTGTTCAGATTCTGCTTGGTGACATGAGGGGAGAGTGCTCTTGTCCTGCTTTCAGGTTTCCCAAAAGCTTTTGGTCAGCAATTGTGGGGAGAGGATGCTAGACTTGAAAGGGTCATTGGTCTGATATGGCAGGCTGTCTTCATAATTTCATGAAAATTTGATATGCCTCACAGTTGACTTGGGATATTGTGAATCCACATGTGATTTCAGCGTGAGTGAAAATATAAGGTCCTGCCTTGTGGCTTGCAATTCACAGAATCTTCTTTACTTCCCCAAGGTATTCTTAAATTAATGTCCCATGTCACCTCAATGGAAGCCATTGCCGCATAGAGCACTCCTAAAAAGTGTCATATCATATGGTTTGAAGTCCATATCAGCCCCAGCTAGCACATTCTGGCAGGGAATGATGGGAGTTGTAGTTCAAAACATCTGGAGGGAACCCATGTGAAGCCATGAATGGATAACACAATTGTCACATGATTGTATCTCCCAGGAGTAGTCTTCTTCTTCTTCTTCTTCTTCTTCTTCTTCTTCTTCTTCTTCTTCTTCTTCTTCTTCTTCTAAATAGCAACTGTGAAGGAGGGGGGTTATGATCGCCTCACTCCCAGGGCTGCCATTTCTAAATGAGAAATAAGCCTGCAAGAGATGACTATGTGATGAATGTATCATCTATTTGGCACCTAATTTAGGGAGCAATCAGAGGTGAAGTTCCTTTTCTTTTTCTTTAATAAAAATCTTCCAAAGATTTCCTACCCTTGGGGGCTCAGTTATAAAGGTGTGGGGAAATTACTTCAGCAAAATGAAACTTTTAAAATTTGATTCTTTTACTGCTGCGGTGTTATTTTCTAGCTCTGTATTAGGTACACAAATAATTCATAATGATATAATAACTACAGTATGAGAGTACCAAAAGTCAATTATCATGTTTAAAGGTTAAGAGCTTGGCTGATGAACTTTAATTTTCTTTTCACAGCCCAGAGCTTTCCTAAGAAACCATCTCACAGAGAAAAGAACACTTGAGGATTATTGAGTTTCTTTATCAATTTTCCAAAGGAAAGGGACCATTTTATTTTACTTTTTAAAACATTGTGACCCGATTCATGAAATCTGCAGGATTTCCCATGTACAGACATCTCAGGGGCCTAGATTATAGGAGGGCAGATTTCAGATGGCCCCTAGTTTTTGAGTTCTGGCAAAATGGACATGTTCTTATCCAAGTTTTTGACAAAATAAAACTGATAAACCTTCAGCTCCCATGGGGTCCATTGCTACTTTTACTGCAGAAGACTAGCAGTAATCCATCTATACAGTTGATGTCTCTTCTTCCCTATAAGTTCATAACATATATTGATGACATTGAATACATTCTAATCACATTTTAAAAATTAATCATAATGAAGGTGAGTAAATTGTGGAAAAGAAGTGAGATCCTTCCACACCCCTTCAACACATGTTGTGAGAGGATAGGAAAAGAGATAGACTCATAGCATTGTAGAGTTGGAAGTGACCCCAAGGGTCATTAATTTAACCCCTACAATGCAGCAATCTCAACTAAAGCATCCATGACAGATGGACAATCAGTGTCTAATCAGGGTTGCTGGTTGCAAATATCTACTGTAGCAGATGATCAATTTAAGGGAGAATTGATCTTCATTCTGATCAGATGAATACAGTATCTACAATAATAAAGTGCAAGTGTCTCTGCGTCCAGTCCCTGTGTCCATGGGATTGCGCTACTGTGCATGTGCCCCACGGACAGCCGTTGGGACTTGGAATGCAGAGACTTTGGGCGCCGCGTGCCACTCAGCGACCCCAAGAGCAACTATGGTGCCTACCAGGTGGGAACAAGGGAGTGCAGGGGCCCCAGGTGGGATCTCTGAGGGATCGAGAAGAAACCCCCAGGCGGCTCTTTCCTGGGGGCGGCCCAGCCATGAAGCATGGCGGGCGAGGCAGAGAGGGAGCCAGCGGGCGGAACAGAAAGGCCGCGCAGCGAGGGAGCCAGGGGAACCCATGGCGGGAGCGAGCGTGGCCATGCGGAAGACCGGAAGGTAGCCGAGGGAGCACGGGCGGAAGCGAAGCGACGGAGGAGAGAGAGCGACGGAAGAGACGCCGGAAGGAATGTTCTAGCGCCTGTTAATTTAACTGGTTTAATGTCCCAAATTTTACCCCTGGAAAAAGACGACATCTCCTGGAAAAAAAAGAGGACACAAGGCAACCCTACTTATTGTATAAATTTGTAGTAGTTGTTGTATTTTTTTAAAACATGCAATTGCTGGCAAGCAGCATACAATTAGCGCAATCACAAAGAACACATAGAGGGAAACACGACTGCAGGAAGCCAACCCGTTTTCTTCCTCCTTATATGTATGAATGATCCATTGACAATATTGAACTGGAAAAACACTCTATTCCCCTTGCAGTCACTGAAGCCAGACAGGCAATCACTCTCAAGCCCATTCCCATCCCTAAGAGCCTCAGGAGGTTAAGCATCCATTTCTAATCTGCCTACTGTTTAGATTTGCCAAGCTTGCTGAATTCCTAAGTTCAGTTAATAATTCTCAATCGGAAGCATGGAGTAAGATGACTAATCAATCAGGAGGGAAAAGCCCTTAAACAAATTAGTGGTGCTATATATATATATATATATATATATATATATATATATATATATATATATATCGAGAGAGAGAGAGAAGTCATACACAGTAAAACAAACATCAAAGCATCAAGGCTTATATTCATGAGAAGTATTGTTTTCCCATAAGTGGAAACCTCATTATGATGAGAGCAAACATCTTAGTGAGGGTCAAACTAGACAGGACATCATTCATACAATTAGCAATTGCATGAATGGCCCTTTCTAAGTACCACCGCATTTTTCCATGTATAAGACGCCCCCATGTATAAGAAGACCCGTATATTTAAACCCAAAATAAATAAATTAAGTTGTTTAGTTTTGGGGGGTGGGGTGGGGGAGGTAACTTCCGCCAATCGCTCACCCGCTTGCCTGCCACTGCCAATCACTTGCCACAGCCACTGCCGATGGCACACCTCAGCGCAGCCGCCAATTGTCTGCCCGTTCGCCGCCACCAACAGCCCACCCGCCCACTTGCCACAGCCGCCAATCGTCTGCCCAATTGCCAGAGCCACAGCCAATCACCAGTAGGTGTTGCCGCAGCCACCAATCACCCGCCCAATTGCTGCTGCCAATCTCTTGCTTGCTGCTGCCATTAAGCACACGTCCACGTCTGCCTTCACTATCCGTGTATAAGATGACACCCAATTTTTGCCTATTTTTTTAAAAAGCAAAAAGCTTGTACATGTCTTATACACAGAAAAATACGGTAAGTTGCAGGTGTGGGAGACCTGATCCAAAGAAAAATTATGGTGGTGATGGGAGTGTGTGTGTGTGTGTGTGTGTTTTAGGGCATATTCACACCTCCATTTGGCCTGCCACATTCCCCTGGGGAAATCTGACCTTTAGGACTGAATTGGAATGACAATTTGATCCTCCATGGATTGCCATTTGTTCCAATTTAATGCTAAAGAACAGGTTTTCCAGGGGAAAACAGTGAAGCAAAGACAAAATGGCTTGGACCCCTGCCTAGAAAGCACAGGTGAAGTAAAAAACCACTCAGCCCCATGTTTCCAGGCACAGGAGAAGTGGAACAATTAAGGCATCTTAGAATCATAGAATCATAGAAGAGTTGGAAGAGACCACAAGGGCCATCCAGTCCAACCCCCTGCCAAGCAGGAAACACCATCAAAGCATTCCTGACAGATGGCTGTCAAGCCTCCGCTTAAAGACCTCCAAAGAAGGAGACTCCACCACACTCCTTGGCAGCAAATTCCACTGCCGAACAGCTCTCACTGTCAGGAAGTTCTTCCTAATGTTTAGGTGGAATCTTCTTTCTTGTAGTTTGAATCCATTGCCCTGTGTCCGCTTCTCTGGAGCAGCAGGAAACAACCTTTCTCCCTCCTCTATATGACATCCTTTTATATATTTGAACATGGCTATCATATCACCCCTCTTGTTATTTCATCTGCCAAGTATCAATTTGTGAGGGAAATCAACTTTGGGGTGATAATCAATGATTTTGCAATGCACCTGGGGAGGGGAAATGAAGCTTTAAAATGAATTGGTCTGTTGATAAAATATTAACAGCTGCATTTATCCCTCAGAATAATTTTAAAAAAAAAATCAACGTAACGTAACAAGGACTGTGTTAGGACCAACCCCGAGCTACAAAGAGTCAACAAGCTTTGAAGAATAGCTCATCAGACTGGATAAGCCAAAATAAGCCAAAGTACCCGGTGTGGCAGGGGCATGGCGTAGACATGGCGTAGATCCCAGGGGCGTGATGCACCACCTGCAGGGGCATGGCGCGTGCCCTGGGGGCGTGGCGCACCGCCTGTGGGGGTGTGGCACCCAGTATGGGGGGCAGCTGTGATGACACTTCACTGGGGTCATGGTGCCGGGGTGGTGCGCTCCCCCCGTCCCCTCTTCCTCCGCCAGTGAGTGGGCGTAGGTATCCAGAGCTATAGAAGCAACTGTAAGTGTTGTCTTTGACATTAAAGAGTTGACTATCTGCCATGTGCACTCTTTTGGCTGGGAATAATCCTTGACTGTTCACCCCTTTGCACACCATGCAGTGAATTTTTTAAGCTATGAATTCTCAGCAACGTGGGCATTGTTTCGAATTATTCCAGTGAAGGTGGCATGAAACCAGAGATGCAGCAAGGTACTTGAAGAAGCACAGCAACTCCAGTGATAGAGTTTGTCAGCTTTTGTCTTCTACCCAAATGGGATCATTTTTCTTTTCTGTCCTTTTTACCAACGTTACATATGGGAAATTAGGAAATGACAAAGAGGAATGGCTTGCAATAAACACACTAATGTTCAAGGTGGGGAGGGGGGAGCATTAGAGGACTGTGGATTTGTTTACAAACCGAATTAAAGATGAGTGGCTGAACAACTTTCTTGGCTGCCTGTGCAGCTGAAATGCAAACCAAAAAAGGGCCCCCACTGAATGCAGGTGGCGAAAACTAAGGAAGATGTAAATTCAGATGACGAAAATCAAGGAAGGAGCCAAAATTCTCATCTTGGCATCTAGCGGTTGAAGAATAGACGTAGCCAGTGGAAACAGATGAGACACGCACAACTTACAGATAGCGACACTCTGGGTAAGTCCAAGTATGGGTAAGGGAGGCATTTTTCCAAGCCCCGAAGGCCATGGTGAATGGGGATCCTTACCATGGAGGAAAAGTTGGGGCAATATTGTAGATCAGGGGAAGGCAACCTAAGGCCTGTGGGCCGGATGTGGCCCACCCGCCTGCTAAATCCAGCCCGCGGATGGTCTGGGAATCAGCGTTTTTTTTTCATGAGTAGAATGTGTGCTTTTATTTAAAATGCATCTCTGGGTTATTTGTGGGGCATAGAAATTAGTTCATTTCCCCCAAAAAATACAGTCTGGCCCTGGTCTGAGGGATGGTGGACTGGCCCATAGCTTTAAAATGTTGCTAACCCCTGTTGTAGATCATGCTTGCAGACGTTTACCTAAAGCATTTACCCATATCTCTGTATGAGGCATCTTGGTCTATGATGGAGCTAAGCAGGAGAAATGATAAAACAGAGCAGGATGGTGTACCCTCTCCTCTTGAAAAAAAGAGTGAGTGACTAAGCTTCTGCAAGAACGGCATGATCTGCAGAGACAGAATGCTCTCTCAAGAATTACAAAAGTCAGAATTCCTGTTGACATTTCCTTCACACATGCAGAAAGAGCAGCAGGAGATGGGCACAAAGAAGGATGGGCAAACAGCATAATAATCAGGGGCATCAGCCTTACTCAGGTCTTCTTCCCATTGCAGGATTACCATTGTGTGAAGTTACAGGTGGGTAGCCGTGTTGGTCTGCCATAGTCAAAACAAAATAAAAAATTCTTTCCAGTAGCACCTTAGAGACCAATTAAGTTTGTTCTTGGTATGAGCTTTCGTTTGCATGCACACTTCTTCAGATACACTGAAACAGAAGTCACCAGATCCTTAAATATAGTGAGGGAGTGGGGAGGGGTATTACTCAGAAGGGCGGTGGGAATGGGTGATCAGCTGAAAGGTGTGGAAAACCTGTTGAGGACTCTTAACAGCTGCAATTAGCCTTGCAGGGAAAGGCAAGGGGTGAGATGGCTAAAGATAGCTTTGTCATGTATAATGAGATAAGAATCCAATGTCTTTGTTCAGACCAGGTTCCTCCAGGGTTTTAAGTTTGGTGATTAGTTGCAATTCAGGCACTTCTCTTTCCAGTCTATTTCTGAAATTTCTTTGTATGCACACGGAAGCTCATACCAAGAACAAACTTAGTTGGTCTCTAAGGTGCTACTGGAAATAATTTTTTATTTCATTGTGTGAAGGGAAGTGTGGATTTATGCTCACTAATCCCATCCCCTTCATTACATCAGAGTCTGGCCTACAGCTTTAATCGCATCCCCAGTGCTTCGTTTCTACCAGCTCCTAGTTCTTCTGGGGTCGGGGAGAACTGAGCATCGAATTGTTACTTATTTGTGGGGCATAGGAATTCATTCATCCCCCCCCCCAAAAAAAATATAGTTCGGCCAACCACATGGTCAGAGGGATGGTGGACTGGCCCACGGCTGAAAAAAGGTTGCTGACAGCTTGAACTGCCAACTGCCTTTGTTTTAGACCAGGGGTCAGCAAACTTTGTCAGCAGGGGGCCGGTCCACTGTCCCTCAGACCTTGGGGGGGGGGGAGCAGCAGCCATATTTTGAAAAAAAATAATGAACGAATTCTTATGCCCCACAAATAACCCAGAGATGCCTTTTAAATAAAAGGACACATTCTACTCATGTAAAAACACACTGATTCTCAGACCATCCACGGGCCGGATTTAGAAGGCAATTGGGCCAGACCCAGCCCCCAGGCCTTAGTTTGCCTACCCATGTTTTAGAGATTTACCATTAGTGTAAGAACTGAAGAGACCTGCTGGATCAGACCAAAGGCCTATCAAGCCCAATATTCAGTTTCCAGCAATGGATAACTAAATGCCTTTGGGAAGCCCATAAGCAGGCATGAGCTGTTTCCTTACTTGTGCTCCCCAGCAACTAGCATTCAGATGCAAATCGTTACTGATACTGGAAAGAATGGTTTCAACTCTACTGAAGGAAGTTACGGTACAATTTGAGAAATGGGAAGGAAGCAGAAAAAGATTGGAATGGTTTGATCTTATTTATGAGCCAAGCCAGAATTCAAAGGACTTTTGGCACAGGTGATTAAAACTGGGGGAAAGGGTGTATTCTTTTGAACATGTCCACACACTCACATATACACTCTAAAACTCAGCAACAGCTCTTATTGATATCTTGCCCCTGGACTTAAGTCTATGCACTATGTATATTGCAATGGAGTGAGACAGCCACACAAAAACTAAGAGGATCTCTGCATTTGGCATGAAGTTGACGCAGCAAGGCAGAAGAATTAAACTTGGAATGAGTCTCTAGTCCACCTTAACAGTTACAAATGTGCTGGCATCAACAAATACACCCGAGTGCTACCAGTAATTGTGAATAAAAGGCTTTGCCATGCTTTCTATTTAGGAAGTGTTAAGAATTAAAGTGCACACTAGACAAATGAGTTCTGCTCCCCTGAACCCACGAAACAACAAAAACTATTTCAGAACTATTTAGAAATCAAGTGAGGACAATATACAATAAAACACAATTGAGTTTAATTAAATGCTCCACTTTCATCTTTCTGCAACTAACAAGAAAAAGACGCTGATTAAACATACTTTTTCGAATCTATAAAGATCCAAATGTCATTTTTTATTGTTCTAGTTGTACTGAAGGAAAAACATAAACAGTCTCCTTCCATTTGCTATCCTATTTGTAGGTGTAGAACAGGCATGAGCAAACTCGCCCCTCACTATGTTTTGGGACTACAACTCCCATCATCCCTAGCTAACAGGACCAGTGGTCAGAGATGATGGGAATTGTAGTCCCAAACATCTGGAGGGCTGAATATGCCCATGCCTGGTGTAGAATGTAAGAACAGCTGTTCCAATGCCATTTTGGGGCCAAAATTCTGCCTCCCAACAAAAATGGGGGAGAGGGGTCATACTGTGGTGATGGGCAAGGGGCCTTCTTACCCCTCTCTCTTTTACCATTTAGAAGCCACCATCTCTGCCAGCAGCAGGAGCAGAACTGTGTTCACCTATGGAAAGATGCTAATATGCCCGCACTAGTGCCGTTCATCTAGTGCAGATGTGGCACTGTCGTCCCCAGACTGTCACCAGCTATTTCATCCTGCTGTTGTGTTGCCAAATATGTCTGTTGACCCAATAGCTTTTAAATGATAAAACAGAGGGTGGAAAATCTCCTCCCCTCTTCACCAAAATGGTTTCATTAGTTTCATGCCTCCCTCCACTTGCCCTGCATAGGGATCCACCTGGTATTCCCCACCCATTGTTGAGCAAGGCCAAAAAACAGAAGTGGCCTCCCAAGTGGGAAGGAGCTACTGCACTTAACTTCACTGCAGGTGGGTCAGTGCTGCTTCCAAGGACAGAAAGAGGAGGGGCAAAGAGTCCAGGGGGCTGGCGCAGTGCAAATGCGCTTTGTGCTATGCCAACCTCCCAGCTGCTAGTGTCTTCAGGACCATGTTGTGGTCACTTCCTCCCCAAATACCCCAAGAAATGTAGCCAAAGGGTTAACTTCAACAAGGGTGCTGTCTGTGTACCTGCACACACTTTAGCTGAACAGTGTAAATCAACAATTTACAGTGGTACCTTGGTTCTCAAACTTAATCCGTTCTGGAAGTCCATTCCAAAACCAAAGCATTCTAAAACCAAGACACTCTTTCCCATAGAAAGTAATGCAAAATGTTTTAATCCGCTCCAGACTTTTAAAAACAACGCCAAAACAGCAATTTAACATGAATTTTGCAATTTAACATGGATAACAAGACCATTGCTCCATAAAATGAAAGCAATAAACAATGCACTGCAGTCACACATTCAATCAGTAGCTGAACTGGGTTCTACACAGTCACAAAAAGAAAAAGCCACAAAACCAAAAATGCAAAATAAATAGCAAAAACAGACAGACCTCAGCGTAGCACTCGAATCGGAAGCGTAATACTCAAAAGGGTGGCACTCAAAACGGAGCACGTTCAGCTTTCGGAAAAAGTTCACAAACCAGAACACCTACTTCTGGGTTTGCATTGCTTGGGTTCTGGTTGTTTGAGTACCAAGGCATTTGAGAACCAAGGTACCACTGTATGGTCTTTTGTACAGACACCTGCACACACGTAAAGACAGTTTGTACCTGAGTTCAGTGCAGCACGTGAACAAGCCTTAAGGGTACTTAAACTTCACACACACAAAAAGGAGTTAAAAAGCAAGGAGGTACCGGTAGATGAGAGAGATGTTGATAATGGTACCTTCCATAATAGCTGATTTTCACATTTTTCACATGGTTTTCATTGTATTGCTTTTATGTATAATTGTTGTAAAATGCTAAACTGCTCAGATTTTTCTACATAAAAAAGAACAGTTGTATATCAATATTTCTATAGATAAAAGGAATGAATAAATAAATAATTTCAGTGCATTTTGGACCCTGTTGGCCCTTCTCCAGTGAAATTCAGAGAAATAAAGATCTAGCATGTACTGCCTCTTCTTTTTTATGCTAAGGAAGTACTCTTAAAACAATTTAACTCTGCAGTGAAGATATAGCCTACGATGCTACAGCTGTCCAGTGCATGGACTAGGCCGGCTGGAATCCATATTCACATATATACTCAGTATGTGAGGGGGCACCTGAAAACATGCCCTGTGCATTGTCTCACTGCCACATGTGTCTACCTAGAACCTGTAGGAATCTGAGTAGGTTCCCTTTATTAGGTCAAATTCAAATACATGAGCTTCATAAGTAATTACATAATACAGCCTCTTTTTCACTTCATCCCCTCAGGAGAAACTTGACTTCAAGTGTGTAATTTGAAGAGACCTTTTGTTCATTCCCACAGATGTATTAAAACATTTCCCTGCAGTCTTTGCAAAGGGATCATGGTATATATATATATATATCCCCAACCTCTGCATCTATTGCATGTCATACAAGAGAACAAGAGTAAAGAAAGCTAAATGTGCAGCAGAAGCAAATGATAGAATCATAGAGTTGGAAGAGACCACAAGGGCCATCCAGTCCAACCCCCTGCCAAGGAAACACCATCAAAGCCCTTGTGGTCTCTTCCAACTCTATGATTCTATGATTCTATTATTCTACCAGCCTGTGATTAAGAGTCTCATGCTCTGTCGGCTGAGCTATCCCAGGTCGGAATACTGTCCCAGGTCCTGACCACTACACATCCAAAGGGACATTGTTGAGGTCTACCAAGAGACGCTGTTTAGTAGAGATGTTGCAATAAATTAATCTAGGAAATCGTGCAGATGTGAACTCTTCTGAATGATTGCTCAGAAGAAAGATTGGGGTGTGCAAATCCATCAGTGTTAGTTTTCTCATTTTTCCAATCCTCAATTCATTTTGCCACACTACTGCACCAGTTTGTTTTAAACAGTATGTATATGGTCGTTAAGAAATTCAGCATAATAAAAATCAACCATAAAACAAGTGTTACAGAATGTGAGATTCACCATTACCATGTGAGACTATGTCCCCAAGGTATTATTCAAGGATAAGATGAAAGGTATTATTCAATGATAAGATGAAAGGTATTATTCAAGGGGGGATGAAAATAATTCACTTCACCCAAATGCATCCCTCCAAAATGAACTCTGCAGGTGGGCACATTCCGTTGACTTGGTGATTGATATATCCAGAAAAAGGAACTCTTGCAAAAATTGCGGTGTGCATGTCTACCAAAGCACACATTTCTATAGGGAGTTTTCCCTAATATACACATTTATTCAAGCATTTGTCCTAATATACTTTTTGTGTCCTTTTCACTAATACAAAAGTCTTTGTGTTTTTGCATGTTTCCCATGCACAGATTAGATACCAGACTGAACAGACGACATGCTGTTACTCTCAGTGGGAGTTTTTACATATTTTACATACATATTATGTATTTGACATTCATTTCCTTCTGAAACTCTACCATGAATTCAGTATCAAATACACTCGCGTAATATGCAGAATTCCTCCCGAAAGGAATGGGACTTCCACAAACACCCATCATTCTCAGGGGGGATTGCTGCATTGATTTCAACATGTATAGTGGCAGGACACCAGTGTGAAATGCACAAGAGAGTGAGAATCTGGCAGCACATGAATAATAGAGTGTACATAAGAGCCTGCTGGATCAGGCCAATAGCTTGGCATCCTGTTCTCTCAACCAGATGCCTGTGGGAAACCTACCAGCAGGATCTGAGCGCAAGGCCACTCTCCATTTTTGGTTCCCGCACCTGCTGTTCAGAAGCATTGCTGCCTCCATCTGTACCCCCTGCTCTGATCCACACATTGTTCCAGGCAGGTGAGTCCATCGGCTCTGGAATCACGGCTTTCTGGATTCCTCCTCCATCCCCAGCATCTTCCAGTCATATTGCTTCCACAAGATTGCAACTTCCCTTCAGTTGGCCAATCTCTGCTTAAGCATCCTTTGCCTAAATTCGTCATATATACAGAAGCAATATGTGCAGTGCTTCTGACATTAAGTAAAAGGTAAAGGACCCCAGGACAGTTAAGTCCAGTCCTTCAAAGGCGACTATGGGGTTGCAGCACTCATCTCGCTTTCAGGCTGAGGAAGCCAGCGTTTATCCACAGACAATTTTCCGGGTCATGTGGCCAGCAGGACTAAACCACTTCTGGCGCAATGGGACACCATGATGGAAACCAGAGTGCACAGAAAACACCGCTTGTCTTCCTCTCAAAGCAGTACCTATTTATCTACTTGCACTGGTGTGCTTTGAAACTGCTAGGTTGGCAGGAGCAGGGACAGAGCAACGGGAGTTGTGGGGATTCGAACTGCCGACCTTCTGATTGGCAAGCCTAAGCGGCTCTGTGGTTTAGACCACGGCGCCACCCACATCCCACATTAAAGCCCTTCCCATCGCCCTAGAATCCTGTCCACACTGTCTAGGAAATAACATACATATTTTGTGATTGCCTTTGCAGAAAATAACATTCGGATACTGGTGTTTGTACAAATACAAATATTTCAGCACATAAAATGTACATGTACCCAGAGACTTAAATAACCAACAGGCCAGATTCAGTAGCTTTCTGTTTACATGCTATGTTCAACATGCATAGGAAAACTGGGCTGGTAGATACCGGTATGATTTGGGACCAGGGACAGGCATAATCTTACTGGTAGATCCTGAGTAAATGCACTTTTATATATCCATGAGAAAAGCGTATGCAAAATAATGCAAGAATGGCACTGACTGCAGGAAGGAGACTATGCTCAATCTTTTTATTTTATTTTATTTTTATGACATAGCACAAAATTACAAAGCAACAATGTAAAATTATAATGATGTGGAATATCACTAAATTATCACCCATTTATGTATGCTGATGCTTATCAGTTTACGTTGCGTGGATTAATTTGTGCATCTGATCAGGCCAGAGGAAAAAGAAAGCGAATCTAAAAGTCACGGGTTGTCTGTCATTTTGAATTTACGCTCATTTGCTTAATCTCATTATACAGATGCACAGTGCTAAGCCCATTGGGTGGCTTGGCGATTTTAATACTCTCCTTCAGCCATAGCCCAGTGTTTGCCTCAGCTAGGGCACGTGGCCTCTGTTAACCCAGCTCACTTGTCAGATAAATCCTTGCTGTGCTGCACTCCACTGTATTTTAATAAATCAAGCCTGAACCAATTCTCCCAGGATATTTTGAGAACCAGCAAATAGGTGGGGGAGACCCCACCGTGACCTGATCTCCGACTGCCTAGTGAATTTCAGTACAGTCTGAGTGCTCCAGAGGGGATTGATGGGCTACCATAGGCAAGAACTACAAATTATTCTCGTGTTCCTCTCCCAGCATGGGGTGATTTCATCAGAAAACTTTCTGACATGTTGTGTGAGAATTCAATGGCTAACAAAAGGACTTGAGAATGAGAAGTAACAATGAAGTGGGAGGTTCGTTCGTAGCTGAGATACTCAGCTAGGTGGAAGTAAGTGGACTTCCTGAGCTCCATTTAGAGAAATATACTAGACAGGGGTCAGCAAACTTTTTCAGCAGGGGGGCCGGTCCACTGTCCCTCAGACCTTGTGGGGGGCAGGACCATATATTTTTTGGGGGGAAATGAACGAATTCCTATGCCCCAGAAATAACCCAAAGGTGCTTTTTAAATAAAAGGACACATTCTGTTCATGTAAAAACACGCTGATTCCCAGACCGTCTGCGGGCCGGATTTAGAAGGCGATTGGGCCAGATCTGGCCCCCGGGCCTTAGTTTGCCTACCCATGTACTAGACAGTAGACAGAGGAGCAAAACGGCCATGGGGTTCAGTCTGAGCCCCAATTTAACGCTTAGGAAATCTGCCTGCCTCAGCCTGAGGCACTTCATAGACTTGATTGGTTATTTAATTTTTATACCGCATAATATATTAAAAGTCTCTCCAAGCAGTGTACACTGGTACCTCAGGTTACAGACGCTTCAGGTTACAGACTCCGCAGCGCTAACCCAGAAATAGTACCTCAGGTTAAGAACTTTGCTTGAGGATGAGAACAGAAATCGTGTGGCGGTGGTGTGGCGGCAGCAGTAGGCCCCATTAGCTAAAGTGGTACCTCAGGTTAAGAACAGTTTCAGGTTAAGAACGGGCCTCCAGAACGAATTAAGTTCTTAACCCAAGGTACCAACTGTAAAGTAAACTGAAGCAGCAACGGACAGTTTAAACAAAGTATTTCAAAAATACACAGTAAACGTATAAAAATGTTACATTGACACAAAGTTACTAATATATATATCAGTATCAATTCAGGGGCTTCTCTCCTCCAATCCCAATTCAGTGTTGGCAAAATAAATAAATAAATAAATGCCATGGCATTTGAATAGCAATGCCCATCAACCTTTTTGGAGGGGGGGGGGCTCAAATATTATAGGGGGGTGAAGGGAGTTGGCTCCCATGCAGGGTTGCATCTAATAGCTGCATGTTTTTTTCCTCATGTGACCCCATCTTTCTCATGTGGTTTTCTACACTCTTATATTACCACGGAACCTCAGGAACAAAAGTTTGAAGCAGCACACTTCTTTGTTTAAAATGTCAGTAAGCTGATTACGCTAGACGTTTTGTTAAGAAGCAAGTGTAAATCAAATCACCACCAGAGTCAATATTCCTCCAGGCTGAAGGTATGGAAGAATGGCTCGCCTAAGGCCAACAAATGGGATCACAGCTGAGATTTGCATCAGGGACTTCCCTGCAGACAGCTGGTGTTCTTAAGAAATCTCCAGATCTTAATTTCGCTGTTGGCACTGACTACAACCATGTTCTTAGGTCTTACTTAATGTTTGCTTCTACCGCCCATCAGCTGATGGGCAGTTAGAAGCACACCTAGGGCAAGGAAAGGAACAATTGGAAGCCTGCTTTAAGCTCCAGAGATCATGAACTGTCAGGACAATGGGGAGGAGGAAGAGGATCCTGATGATGGGTGTAGCCAGGACTGGGACACACAAGGGCAGGCCCGTCTTAGAGGGATCTGCCGCCCTGGCGCAGCGATCCCTCGGCGCCCCCAGCCTGCCGCCTCTCCGCCCGCCTCCCTCCCGCGCTGGCCGCCCCTCGGGAGGGGGGGTGGGCGAGCGGGGGATGAGAGGCGTGTCGTTGGAGCGGGCGCCCGCGCTCCGGCAGGCGGAGGATGAGGGGCGGGCGGACGGGCGCTCGCGCACCGGCGGGAGGGCGGGCTGCAAGCCGGCCGCCCTCGCCTCCCAGAGCCCCAGCTGGAGTGCTGGAAGGTCGCGCAAAGCCCCGCGCCGCTTCAGCGCTCCAGCTGGGGCTCCGGGAGGCGAGGGCGGGCGGCTTACAGCCTGCCCGCCCGCCGGCGCGCGAGTGCCTGCCTGCCCATGGGGGCGGGGGCGGGTTGGGGAGGGGGAGCCCGGTATGCCGGCGGGCTCACGGGGGCGCCCCTGGGGTGCCCTGCGCCCTGGCGCGCCGCGCCACCGGCCTCTATGGATGAGACGGCTCTGCACAAGGGCAAGCAGGGGGGTGGGGAAGGAAATTCTCACAGGGTGACAGAGGATGACGAGGGGATAGGGGGTCAGTGCACAGGAACTGGAACAGCAGGACCCGTCTCCAGAGCCAGAGGGGCCCTTGTCTCCATGAACACGGCAGGCTCAGAGGTTTAGGAAGCAGTGGGGGTACACTCTAGAAGGCTGAGGCAGGCAAGGGCCCACAGCCCAGCTCCCTAGCTGGCCAGGTGGGGCTCGCCAGCTCTGGGAGGAGGCGAGCGATTCCTCAGCTGGAGCAGGCTCAAAACAGGTGAGGGTCTCATCAAGCCCAGATGCTGCAATCAACATGCAAGGTATAAAAGGGAAGCTGAGCTGAGGTGCTGCATCTGTTCAACTTTGTACATTGGTTGGAACTTGGTGTGGAAGCTCCTGGACCTTGTTTCGGGTTTGATTCTGAACTGTGTTTCCTGGCCTTTGGACTTTGCTTGTGGTAGACTGACCCCCGGGCTTTGAACTTTGGACCTGACATGCAGTTGTACCTCGGAAGTTGAACGGAATCTCAAAATGTTCGGAAAGCAAAGCGCGGCTTCTGATTGGCTGCAGGAAGCTCCAGCAGCCAATTGGAAGCTGTGGAAATCATGTCGGACATTTGGGTTCCAAAGAATGTTCGCAAACCGGAACACTCACTTCTGGGTTTTCAGCATTCGGGAGCCAAAACATTCAAGTCACAAGGCATTCATCAACCAAGGTACGACTGTATTGACTTGCTGCTGGGTGGGCCAGGGGTTCAGGACACAAGATGATTCCTTTGAAGCCCTGTCCACACCTGATATCAGATATACTCTCAGGTGTAGGATAAGTGGGCATAGCTCCCCTAAAATGACACTGTGGATTCCTCACCCCTGCATTATGCTAACTTTAATCAGTAAATTTATCTGTACTTGTCTCTGCGCATTTGGACGTTTGCTGCACTTTTTGAAAAAGCTGTCATTTTGCTGAAAACAAGGATTATATAAGAACAACCACTCTAATTGCTTAATTAATGACATTACTGTTATTTGAGTGTATTTTAAATGCATTTTCTGTTCTCAGATGTCCTGTTTGTTCTCCTGTTGGAGAAAGGGTGGGGATATACCGGTAAACATGGTAAATATCTTGTTTACATAAAACAATAGGAGATTTGCTCCTTTTACTCACTGCTGCTATTTTGTAGACGAACCTTTCATGCTTCCTATGTTTGTGCTCTGAAAGTCTAGACAGCTTGTGAAGTAGCGATGTGCAAAAAAGTAAAAAAGGGTACAGAAAGCACTTTTCTATGATAAGAGTCTCTGAAAGAAGGCTTGACATGGTGGGTGGATAACATGATTGCAAACCTTCCTGTGCAGCTCAAGAGAGAAATATTCTCCCTTTGCTTATTTTTCCTACAAGTAGAAGTGGATGAGAGCTGTGCCATCAGCAACACTGTTTGGCTGTTAGTTTTCATTTGCAGCATCAATGGAAACTTTCAGGTCATTCAAGAAATTACACAGCTACATCCAGCACATGGGTGACCCAGAGGGGGAAATTGTTCTGAAGCAGCAAGCACAGTCACCGAGAGACTAAAAACTTCTGTGAAACAAAGCAAAGCAAAGCATTCAAAAACAAGAAGCTACCTTGTACTGAATCAGCCCATCAGTCCATTTGCTCAGTACTGCCTACACTGACTGGCAGAAACTCCCTGAAGTCTTTCTCAGCCCTATGCAGGATAGAACGAGGAACCTTTTGCAGTCAAAGCAGACATAGAATTCAATGACAATTCCATCTCTTTGCCAAATGCTGAGAAGATTGCCAGTAAAAGCAGAATGAGGCAGCACCACTGTGTGTGATTCGCAAGGATTCCCATCCACCTGTCTTCTACTTGCAAGCCTCATCTGTCCCACAGGATGTGGGTGGGAATTTCCCAGAGTTTGAGCTGTGTGGAAATGGTCTCCTTTGTTCTAGATGAGAGTGACAAAGTTGAGAAGTGCTGTGGCGATTGGTTACTCTTTAGAGGTGAAGTAGAATTCTCCAATTTCAGGATAGCTGAACACTAAAGAGTGGTTTCCCCCAGGGGAAAGCAGCAAGGCAAGAGGAAGTGGGGATAAACCCTTGTTAGTCACTTTTTTATTAAAGTAACTCAAAGCGACTTACAATAAACACACACACACACACACACACACACACACACACTAAAACAAGCATAAAGCAAAACAAAGCAAAGTCTAAAAGACAATCCTATATTTTAAAAGGTCCTATTTTAAAAGGAAGGATTAAAACATCTCACCCACTCAAGGAGCCCAGAGGTAATCAAAAGGCCATTAATAGTGGTATATAAATAAAATAAAATATGGCAAAAGTTGTACAACGAAGCTGTTAGATATAGCTCTGTGGGTAGGAAGCCCCACAAAGTGAGAAGCTGCCACAGAGGAAGACCTCTTTGCTTCTGGGCATGCCCATCCCCAGAAAGGTGCTCGCGAGGGACTGGAGGCCTTTGTCTGAAAAGGGTTCACCACCACCCAGTGGTGTAGCATGGTTTGCTGGTGCCCGGGGTGGGGTGTGGATAGTGAACAGAGCCTGCTGCAAGAGTCCAGCTCTCGCCACCAATGTCACCGGAGTGACGCCAGCCCTGCACCACTTTGTGAGGCTGGCATCCCAGCCTCACAAAGTGGTGCAGGACTGGCAAGGCAGCATGAGCAGCACACACACACTGAAAATTGTGCCTGCAGCCATCACCCTGGCAGCCCGCCCCAATGCTACACCCCTGCCACTACTGTTTTAGACCTAGGAACTAGAAGGCCACTAATCCCTGGCTCTAGCCACTAAGCTTCTTTTAAGAGGAGACTACAACCCTGCCTTTTAAACAAAGAAGAGAGTATCAAATATAATGGTTATAAATCACCCATTCCCTACTTCCACCTCATTTTTATGATGCTGCCAAGCTGACAACTTCTAGTAAAATATATTTTATTGCAACAGACAGTGCGTGGTAATTGTTACAAGCATGAGCCACACTCCTGGCAAAATGATGAATTTTGCTGTAAACAGAATCTGTTCTATGTAATTGTTAGCAAAATGTCCGATCCATATAAAAGCTAATTATAACTACCAGTTTTAAGACCAGTCTGGGCAAAACTCTTCTGGGTGCAGGGAGGAGGCACAGGATGGGGTCTGAAGGCTCAAAATTTATCACAACTTTCATTAAGGTCCTTGAAGTGTGATTAAATAAAATTAATATGGGAGATTATTACCATATTACCAATATCCTTCAAGAGGGTTCTCCCCCCCTTTTCATTTACTAAGCATTCCCAAGCTTATCTGCTAGTAACTAGTTTAATGGTTTTCAAATGTGTTCCTGGGTGTACTTGAGGTTCTACAGAAAGAAATGTACTGGGAATTACTCACTGAGAGGATTACTCATGGTTCACGAAGTCCCTTAGAAGCAGCTTGACCAAAGCCCATCATTACCAATCATCTTGGTGTCCCAACTCCCATCAACTCCTCTCAGCATGTGGAGTTGTAGAGAGGACCATGTTGGCCACTCCAGCTCTAAAGGAGCCAGATAAACCAACTACAAGAAGCAAGTTGACACTTTCAAATTCAGAAAGTCAGGATTTCAGCCTCAAATTAGGGCAAGCGCACTCCCTAATATCAGCTATTCATTCAGAAGCTGCTTTCTCAAAAGAACTCTCTTTGTCAGTGTTGAGCAGTTGCTAAGTGGCACAGCAACGAGAAAACAGCATGCGCTATTTTGTTTATAGACACTTGTTTCTGAAATGAAAAGATGGTTTGAATATTTAAACTGATATTTAACAACTCCTTAACGGTCATACATTTTAAAATTCAATGGATAGTAACATTGACTGGGAAGAGTCAAACAAAAGGAGAGGTCTTTGTTTAGCGATAGTCACATGCATCCAACCGCAGTGAGTACAAGAGATAATTTGCAACACTCTTCAACACCCATGCTTGTTTGTATGCTATTTTTGACTAAAAAGAAATGGAAAAACAGAAAGAAAAATGTTTCTTTCTTTCTTTTACATTTTAATAGCTTCACTGTGCAACACTACCAATTTTAAATTCTCTTTTCAAGGAGAGGACTGTCTGCTGACAGCTGTTCAGATAGAAGACTGTTCTTCTATAAAGCAAAAAACATGGCTATCCTAGCAGGAACCCGTGACAAGCAACCGGTAAGGTCCCAGGCACAGGAACCTTGAAGACTTTCACAGTCCTGACAAAACTTGACAGATAGGTCTCTATATCTGGGTGTGAGTGCTGCACTACACAAAGATTCCTCTCCACAATTGCAAAACATCATGCACATTCCAACATTAACCAGATTGCAAGACCAAATAAAAAGAAAGTGTTTTGCGAAACAACTTGTTTTCCTTCTCTCTCTCTCTCAAAAATTACTTTCGTCATTATGAAATAATTGAAACCCATGAAACATTAATGCAGCAAAAGCCACAGAGTTCAAAGCCTCCATCATGCACAATTTCCATAACATTGCATTGTGGCTTAATAAAAAAGGATATTGTTGTGCACACATCAAATCTCTTCTAATCCGAATAAGGGCTTTCTGTTCACTAATGAAAGCATTTTTATGCATAAGGTTTAAAGCCCAAATGCAAAATAAGCATTACAGTGATATTGGGCTCCTGTTTGAGCAAGTATTATCTGTGTGGTTCCTTAAATCTTTTGGAATAGCCCAAAGATAACTCAGCATCGCTCAGTAATTAAAAACAAACCACCTCTCTAAATGCAGTGTTTGTACAGTTCTGATTCCATGAAAAACCGACACACTGGCAAACTCAACTCTTTGATCCCAGACCCAAGACATTTCCCCCTCCCCTCACATCTCTGTCAAATAGCATGCTTACTGTCTAATGAATCATTTGCAGGAAGAAAGAGAGGTTTTCACAAGGATGAAAACGGGGGCAAAGTGGTATGCTTTGCTCCTCAGCAGGTGGCATGGAAAACAACAGTGCTTCCAATTTTCCCCCCCTGAGTACTGTTATTTCTGTGTGCTAGCTGCTAGCATCAAAATGTTACATCACAACCGTGCCGTGCATGATGCCTGGATATGGACCCAGAGACAAAGTCAGTCAAGGCTATTCCTCCTGACAATGGTAGTAAATATATGTACCCTGGTCCACTAGGTAGTTTGGTTAGGTAGTTTTCAATGTGTCTTATTTATTTTTACGACTACTTTGCTATGTTTGTAATTACTACGTAAATCTTTTCATATTGTAAGCTGCCTTGAGCATTGTGGAAAGGCAGCATAGAAATAAAATGATGGTGATGTTTGCACAGATGAAATGCATTTGGAAAATACACACCTTGCACAACTGCAAAAAATAATAATGGAGCAAGCGGTTGCTGCACCATGTTGTTGTCGACAAAATAAAGAAGAAGAGAAGAGTTTGGATTTGATATCCCACTTTATCACTACCTGAAGGATTCTCAAAGTGGCTAACATTCTCCTTTCCCTTCCTCCCCTACAACAAACACTCTGTGAGGTGAGTGGGGCTGAGAGACTTCAGAGAAGTGTGACTAGCCCAAGGTCACCCAGCAGCTGCATGTGGAGGAGCGGAGATGCGAACCCGGTTCACCAGATTACGAGTCTACCGCTCTTAACCACTATACCACACTGGCGTATAAACCCAGTCCCCTGAAAGCAGCAAGCAATGGCCTCGTCATCTGAGTTATCGATCACCTAATGACATGAATTCACTATAGGATCACAATCAGTGATCACAACAGTGCACACAGTAAGCCTATGGCTTAATTTTTTTGCCATCATAAAAAAATGCTGTTGGTGACATACAAATAAAAAATAATAAGCACTGCAAAATTTGATATTTAAATCCTAAAGAACCCAACAAGCTCAACATAACGAGGGAGAAAACAAACACAGGAAAATCATCTTACCCATAGAGGTGAAAATCACCCAACCACAGAGACAACATTTGGAATTCAATTTGAGAATAAACACAATTGAATGTTTTTTGTGGCATTGTAGGCATGTGAAGACGTCTTTCAACCTGACTGAGATTCATAAAGAAAACCCAATAAAAGAAAGGTGAGGGTATTCCAATTTGCAAACTAGTCATTGTGATATAGCAAACAAGTAATGAGTGACAGGTTTTTTGTTTTTTCACTTACCAGATTAGCCTTTGAAAGTATAAATTTTATTAAAGGTGGGGAGAAGATATAAGCCAGCATTTTTATGCCAGTGACGTAGTCTGGACGCTTTGCGTGAGCCTCCACAATAAATACCCATCTGGAAGCGCAATGAATTCTTCTTCAGATGCAAAGGACTTTTTCAGACCACAAAGGACTCCGCAAAAGAGACAGAATTCTCTGTACTCACCCAAAACAGATAGCTCAGCTGAAGCACTGCTGTTTTCCTCCCTGTAGGTGACCACACAAGTATATGTGCCAGAATCATCATCTGTTGCATTAGATATCAGTAAGTTACTGCCAGCCAGCAATGAATACTTTTTAGACCTGGAATATTGGCAAGAAAACTTGGTTTAAAATAAGGGAATGGGCAGGATGGCTTTGTTAGTTTTAGCAGGTTCACAACCTACCCTCTCCACTGTTCCTGGTAGCTCACATCAATTTAAAAAGAAATTATACAATATCATAAGCATGAATGATCGATTATATTCAGTGGGAGGGCTGTCCACTCCTTCCTATTTGTAGGGGTCCAGCAGACTTATGAATTTTTCTCCTTTCAACAATGGTGTTCCCACATGGGACAAAGCAGCGGATCCAAAAGTGAGCAGCAAAATTCTAGATTTGCTCTTCCCCAATGCATTGTTATAAACCGAGGAACTAGGTACCTGAATGGGATTGTCTCATCTCCTCGCAGCCACGTAAACGTTGGGGCTGGATAGCCAGAGACGCAGCATTCCAGCACAGCGTCTTTCCCTTCGACAACTACCACATTTGACGGTCTCTGCAGGAAAAATTGTTGCCTGTGCAACCCGGGATCTACGGAAGGAAAAAGGAATGGTTATTACTTAATAATCACACCATTTGTCTTAGGAGCAGCGGGGAGGAGTATTTAAATATTCTCAGTGGGAAATCTTCCGTTTCGCTGCGAGAGAGAAAATTCACACATGCAAACACACTATAGAATAAGGGAGCAGAAAGACAGCAGAAAACGAAATGCAGGATAAAGATTTGAATCCAGAGAAGTGAACAGCGATTTACATACTAAATGAAAGTGTAACTCTACAGAGTTTGACTCAGATATAAGTCACGCTGAGTTTAATGCACCTTACAACCAGGCACTTGTGTAGTGGCAAATTTTAAAATACAAGTGCAACATGACATTCCCCCATAGGGGAATCCAGAAATACAGGCTTCTGTAGAAATAAATGCTATGAAAAATTGTGGCACTTTCATGGAGTCCTGGCATATGATAAACTTCCCAGCAGCATGGCTCCAGCCCCATGTATAGTTTCCTGGGAGTAAGCTTCATTGAGCTCAGTGATGCTTACCTCCGAATGTATGGATTAAACTTGCAAAACACATTGAGCTTTAGCAAAAGATCTCCTGCCCACTGAAATGTAACCTTAAGCCTTTAATTAGAAATGCACACAAGCTTGCAAAGACTGCTATGACTTAAACTCTTAAGAGTTTATTTACTTGCCAGAGCAAGGAGACTCATCAGTAACCCCCGGTACTCCAGCTGATGACATCACCACTCCTGCATCCCCTTGTCCAGCTGCTCCAGGTAAGTGGGTGCAGGATTGCAGCCTGATTTTATGCTTAATGGGCAAATCCAGCAACTAAAGCTTTTGATGATTAATGAGGGGTCAGTTTTAATTGGTGAGGTTGAGAGTTAATGCCATACTCGTGCATTTTGCAAAGCTGTGTTTTGGTTCTGGTGCGTTCCTCTAATAGGGAATGAAAAATAAAATATTAAATATGATATTTCCTTTTTAACCACGAGTGCTAGTTGTTCCAGTTCCTAAAAACAAATAAATAAATGAGGTTTGGTAAAATGCATATTTTAAGGTGGGGGGAGGGCATTTCCCAAAAAGCTTCCATGGCTATGCAACTCAATCTTTTTCAGTTGGTTGACAGCCCTGATACTGAACACAGATCAGCGTTTATAAAGTATTGTTCAGGGATGGTTCTTGCTCATAACAGAGATCTGTAGCAGTGTGCTGTACTGGCGAAGCCAGCGCACAGATTAAGAAATGTAATGTTAAGTGTGTTCACATCCTGCAGAGAAGAGGGGAATCCCTGGAAAATCACCATATATACTGGGAAGCAGAACACTGGTTCTGGTGCAGACTGGGAATTTGAAGTCATTCCAGATCCAAAGTGAGGCAATTAAGAAGCACCCCAACCCTACTTATTTTTAGTTAACACCTGAACAGAAATGTTATGAGAACCAAACTTTATTTTGTTACCCCCCATTGAACACCCCAATGTATATTAAATCCCCCCCTCCTGATTAACATAATGTGGTCTGTCATTATCATTAAATCTTTCCTGTTCCCTACATTGCCAATTGCCTAAATGAATGTCCTTGCTATGCAAAAAAACAAAACAAAACACTGGGAAAGGCGAGGCAGAAAAGTAAAGCATCAACCCACAATTCTTTAATTAAATCAAGGATAAGCTTTACATCAGTATAATAAAACACTAGAAAGATTTGGAAGGTTTTTAATGTGCAATCAAAATGAAGTGTAATAACAGGAGCCCTTTTGTGTTTGTTGAAAGGAGGAATTGTCTACTATTGTGTGAGAGGGCTGGGATATTTTATGGAATTTGGCTGTAACTGCTCCAGATAAATGGATGATGCTTCACAAGGGAGACTGATTTGTCACTGCTCGCTTGGAGTCACGCTGCACAGAACCATGAAAGTTGAAGGAGTCATTCGGAACAACCATTTATTTTGCTAGAGAAATGCACAACCTTCTTTGTGGCGCCGAATTACTTCCTGTTGGAGTGCATCAGGCAGTTTTGTTTAGCTGAAGGGAAACTACCATGCCACAATTGCAATTGCCACCGAAACATAATCAACAAATACAATGCATTAGGCTGGTGCAAATTTGATTCCATTGTTTTGCAAAGCAGCAGTACATCCTAGCAACCTAACGAGGTTCCATTAATATGACACTGATGAGACAGAATGCCTCATACTCCCCATTCCAAAATGTGATTAAAACAGAAAACCCACCATGTAAGGACGTTCAGTGGTTGCTCATGAAGGATCAGCCAAACGCAGAACTTCTAAACTAAGTTCTTTATTGTGTAAACTATATACAATGCAACAAAAGTTTCAACGTCCATCTCCTAACTAAGCAGAGTCCAGAAATGACTTCTTCCTGTTCTTCTTCCAGCAAAAAAGCCGTGGGATCCTGAATCCCCTCCTCCCTCTCCCACGTCCATCCTGTCTGTCCCTCAAGAGCGTGGGAACTTGACCCCGTTCCCAGCGATCTCCACGATGCTGAGGCTCTGCGATCCTGTCCGAGCCCCTGCACCACCTTCCTGCTTCCGACTCCCCCTCCCCACTGGAGGAATGGTAGCTTCCGGCAGAGGAGGGGGAGGATGAGCTATGGAAATGCACAGGTGGTTCCCTATACTGCAGACGTTCCTGGGATGCTACCACTCGTGGGGAGGGGGGTTTCCTGACACACCACCTCCTGAATACTCCTGTATAAAGCCCAAAGCTCTCTAGTGCAGATCACTATGTGCAACAGGTTAAAATTGGAACTTAATAACTTGCTCCTCAGTGCCTTTGCAGTTTGCTCAGTTTCTACAAGGATGTGAAACCCCAGTGCCACCCTCCCGATTTGCAGATAGCTGCTGCTGGTTTGAGAAGCCACAGGGTCACTCCACCTGATAACCACTTCCGTACAGAACACAGGGGATGGGTAGGATTGTGACATATTAATTACAGTAGGCTGGAGGAAGGACACAAGCAATGATAAAAGGGCCTTTGGGAAAGTATTCAACTCTGTCTCGCAAACAGCCTGATTCTTTGCTCCTAGACCAATAAAACAGAAAAGTCCCTGCCATCAATTCCAGACCCTCGAAGTGTTTCTATTTTCCAGGAACAGCCCCAGATTTACAGAAGCCGTCCCGGTTTCTGTTTTGATCCCGAAATGCCCTGCTTTTCCATAAGAGGTCTCTATTTTCATCGGAGAAACGTTGGAGGGTATGGAATAGGACATCCCCAGGGCTTTTTTCCCCCGGTCAGAATTTGATGGTACTCAGTTCCGGTACCTTTCAGGTGCGCACCATTGCCATTATAAGAGAACAAGGGAAGTGTTAATAGTGAGTTCTGGGACCTCTTTTTCTAGAAAAAAAATAGCACTGGGCATCCCTATTTTCACTGGGGATATGTTGGAAGGTATGGAATAGGACATCCTCGGGGCTTTTTTCCCCAGCTGGAATTCACCAAAACTCAGTTCCGGCACCTCTCAGGCGGGCCATTATAAAAGAACAAGGGATGCATTCATGGTGAGTTCTGGCACCTCTTCTTCTAGAATAATAGCACTGGACATCCCTATTTTCACTAGAGAAATGTTGGATGGTATGTATTTCAAAATCTACAACAGATGAAAAGCACTACCAAGGCAGGAGGATTGTAGGGAGGGAGGCTGAGGCAAGACCAGTAATGTTATTTTAAAAGGCACAGCACAACCAGAGATGAGTGAGTTCCCTCCTGCTTCTCTTGGGTTGGCTGGGGAATATGACGAGCTCTTTATTTCTTTAAAGCATCTTCACCCTGATCTATTGACAAAAAGCCTTCCAGGATGATTTATATTTGTTAATTTGTAAAGAAACAACAACATAGAAAATGGAAAAAAGATGAAGATTTGTGTGCAACTTTAAAAACCAAAAGGCAAAATGGTACTTTTCTTTTCTGTCTTGTCAGAATGGAAATGTCAAATTAAATGCCTGGCCATTGGGCCTTGGGGGCTGTGTTGCTAATCCAACTAGGGAAGGAAACCTACTGTAAACCACGATAGAGAAATCCGTCATTAAAGCGATACTCATCTCTCAATTTATATAATGCATTAAAGGTGTATAACCACAGTATGAGCAACCTGTCTGGAGGTCTGATTCCCTTCCCACCCTGCTCTCATGATGGAAATTCGAGCCGGGCTCCACAAAGCCAACTAAATGATGTGATAAGCAACAGGATAAAGCAATAAGCAGGTAAAGGGATAATCAAATTCATACTGTGATCTCACTCAGAGAGTGTTTTCAAAAATGCATTATCAAATTTATGGCTGTTTTAACCAGAGGCAAGACAAAAATATTAGATTAACATTTTTATTTATTTATTTTTTGCATTAATCCAATCAAGCATGTTGAATTCATACTCCATGAACTCTGAAGTTAATGTTCAATGGAGCAAAGTCAGGCTCCTTTTTATTATTATTAACTGCTTGTTATTATTTTTTTCCTTGTTTGTGATGAAAAGGACACACTCTGCTCTCTGTGGAATGCAGGCTGTCCTTCCTGGCTCCAAGACAGGTTAATATGTAGTAATTACCTCTTTCAATATAAACACATTTCACCATACTGTGTTGTAACCTGGGAACATATAATCTCACCTTTGCTTTATTCTGTATGCTTATGCATCAAGACTGTGCCTTGTAAGGAATGCTTCTTACAAAGAGTTTGTGAGTTATAGCTGAACCAAGCAGAAAATATCTAGCTAGGCAGATTGACCGCAGAAGAAATAAATAATGTCATGGGTCCTATGTCCCCAAGGAGACAGGATGTTGGGAGAAACAGGATGTCTGCAGAATGTTCTGGGTGTTTGAGATACATATAGAGTTTTGATCAAGTCTGACATAATGAGATTTATATGCTTACCAAGCTAAAACAATGGCCCAACGAAAGGAATTGGGGAAGAGTTCACAGGGCGCAAAAGGTCGTTACAAGAAAGCAGAAGTGAATCTCCTTGCTTCAGCTAACTAGGGTGAAGTTCAGAGAGTCTTTTAGGGACAAGAGGGTTGGATTTCTGGGGTGCTGTTATACGCTGTCATACGCTCATTGGCTTGGTGCTTAATGCAAGATATGAATATGTAACGTTTGAAGGATCTATAAAAACTTTTGGACACCTGTGATGGATGTCCAGATTTTTGGAGATGACTCACTGGACCTTATTGCTCAGCAATAAAACGCTTACTCTTGATTTCTCCCAAATCCGTGTTTGGCATTTATTTTAAGAACTAAGGCTACATCACTAGACCCGAGCAATGATCTACCTGATCCCATGGTGTCCAACCAGGCGTCAGTGAGAAGCCACGAAACAGGGATGGGGAACCTCAAATCTGGAAACCTGCCTCTTCAGGCCTTTTTGTGTGGCTGCTGGGACTTTCTGCAGGTCACAGCCCATCACCTCAACCCACACACCCCACTGGCCCTACTTTTTCTCCCAGTTGTTTTTGCATGACTCATAAGTGCCCTTGAACTCTGATAGTGACCATGGATGGAAGCTAGAGAAATGTGTGCGAGTTTGTGTACAAACTAGCCCACTGCTCAAAGCACGTGTGTTTTATGCCCCGCCCACTTTGCCTCTGACCACTCCCATCACTTTTCTAGAGGGCCTTGGAAGGTTGCCCAGAAAATAAATAAATAAATAAATAAATAAATAAATAAATAAATAAATACAACAACAACAACAACAACAACAACAACAACAACAACAACAACAACAACTGTATCCTGCCCATCTGACTGGGTTGCCCCAACCACTATGGGCGGCTTCTAGCATATACAAAAACACAATAAAACATTAAACATTAAAAACTCCCCTATACAAGGAATATGGTTCTGAGGCTTGAAAGGCTTCCCTTCCCTTCCCATCCCGGGGATAACTGGTCAAAAGGAAATTTGAGATGGGAAAGCTTAGTTGAATTTGGACCACTAAAGAGAAGAGAAATAGAAAAGAACTAAGAAAGCAAACAACAATGTGAGCAGACAGAAAGATTGCTAAGGCCACATAGTTGTTGAAGAAGCAGGTCTTTGAGCACCATAATTTTAATCAAAAGAACCAGGTCGAGTACGCTGACTGATTTCATATTTTTTCAAGTGTTCCTCACCTGTGGAACATCACATGTTCCCTCACTGCAAGTTCTGACATAATTTCCTGCCATTGATCAATGTGAATGTAGTGCTCTCAGGCCCTCACTAGCATTTGCCTAACAAAATTCCTTCCCTTTGGACACTGGGTAAACACCTACACACAGTATTATGCTTTGGTGCCTCAAGAAAATGGGTAGGGAGCTGGATAATGCCCGTGGACCAGAATCTTATCTCCACCACCCCCATAGGCCAAGCTTTCCATGTGGGTGCGGACAGCTGCCAGTTGCCTGACATCAGAATGACACCAAGTGAACCATTTTGCCCATGTGGTCAATACATCCATATCTATGCAGGCTTTTCTTGCAGTACAACTTGGCCGCGTCTTGTATCACTAAACTGTTTTAGCTTGCATTTTATTTTGTATATACTACCTGTATATTGTGAGTAGCTTTGAAAAGGTGTTCACCCTTGCCTATAAACCACGGGGCTCCTTTGTTCCTGGACCTGTAATGCTGACAAGTTCTTGCCATAGGCTTGCAACTTATAAAAGAGGCAGAGCACGTGGGAGGGGAAAGGGTGGGGGGCAGAAATCATCATTTTTAACTGTTATGCTATTTTAATGAGCTTGTTTATTATACATTTTAATTATGGGTGTTTTAATGAAATTGTTCTACTACGTGCTTTAATTATGGGTAGTTATATTTTTATAATTCAGTTTTGCTTGCTATTCTGCTGTTGGCTTTTGCGTGGTTGTGAACTGCCTTGGTATTTCTTCTCAAAATGAGGTGGTATATATTATTATTATTATTATTATTATTATTATTATTATTATTATTATTATTTATTAGTGGAGTCTCTGCTTTGCACACAAATTCAATTCTTGGCATCTCCACATAGGGCTGGGAATGTACCCTGCCTGAATCTCTGAACAGTAGCTGAGTTTGGATTTGATATCCCGCTTTTCACTACCCGAAGGAGTCTCAAAGTGGCTAAAATTCTCCTTTCCCTTCCTCCCCCACAACAAACACTCTGTGAGGTGAGTGGGGCTGAGAGACTTCAAAGAAGTGTGACTAGCCCAAGGTCACCCAGCAGCTGCATGTGGAGGAGCGGAGATACGAACCCGGTTCCCCAGATACGAGTCTACCACTCTTAACCACTACAACACACTGTGTAGACAATACTGAGCAAGATTGAACAATGATCGGACTCAGCATAAGGCAGCTTCCTATATCTCTATGAATCTGAAGACACCTCTATCTGCTGGAAGGCAGAACTTGCACATAACATATGTTGTATGTTGTTTTCATTTGCTAGATTGGTTCCATATGTTCCTTGCTCTTGGACCACACGGCGAAGGCCAGGTGATTAGTATTCATAATGCATGAATTTAAAAAGTAACAAGCCTAGGAAGGAAGGAATAGAGAAACCTGTGCTGCTTATCACTCAAGCGCATTGGTGTTTTTCAATATTTTATGTATCTTACACAGGCAAAGAATGTGTAGCAAGATCTTCACATTATCCCATGTTTTGTGTGTGTGTGTGTGTTTTCTCCCCCATACACTGCAGAGTGGACTTGCAGTGAATAAGCAGGACTCATTCCATCAACTCCACTGAAAGGCCAGGCCCAGTAAGATGTCTCTCCTTCAGCTGTCATCTGTCAGCAGGCTGAAGCCACAGTAGCGATGGAAAGGAGAGGGTCATCTGAACAGCACTGCTGAAAGACGAACTCCACTGAGTTCCTTCTGTCTTTGAATGGTTTTCATTCCAGCTGACTTTAGAACTACTACTGGTAATCAATTCCCCCCCTTCCTTTCCCACCAGAGCCGTCTCATCCATTGGGGCTGGTGGCGCGGCGCGCCAGGGCGCAATGGCCTGGAGGGCGCCTCAGTCCTCCAGCCCCGCTGGCAGCGCCTGCCGGCAGCGCCCTCTGACTCCCGGCAAGGGAGCTGGCCGGCCACGCCACGCCCTCTGGCTGCCCAGCAGAGCACAGGAGCACAGCTCTGCGCGCCCTTCCAGCGCTTCCGGGACGGGAGGCGAGGGCGGCCGGCTCCCGCTCCCGCGTGCAGCCGGGCAGCTCGCGCTCCGCGCGCAGCCGGCCACCCACCCGATGGAGCACAAGCTGCCCAGCCGCGCCGCCCGGCTGCGCCGCGCCATCCGGATGCGCGCGGGAGCGCGAGCCGGCCGCCCTCCCGTCCCGGAAGCGCTGGAAGGGCGCGCAGAGACCCGCGCCGCTCCAGCGCCACGCCCCTCATCCCCCGCTCGCCCACCCCCCTCCCAAGGGGCGGCAAGCGCGGGAGGGAGGCGGCGGAGAGGCGGCATGGCGGGGGCGCCGGAGGGATAGCCGCGCCAGGGCAGCAGATCCCCTTAAGACGGCTCTGTTTCCCACCATCCTCCCATTTTATGTAATGTCTTTCAGACTGTAAACACATAGTATTTTAATGTATTTAAATTCATTCATTCATTCGTCTATTTATTTCCAATGTTTATTAGCCATCCAATGACAAGTGCCTTCTGGGTGGCTCACAGGTAAATATTAAAAACATACAATAGAAAAGGAAATTATAATCTCACCCAGAATAGGACCAGCAACAGAGAATGACGTCCATAAAATATATGTATAAAAAGTAGTGGGGGGGGGGAGACTGAAAATGCATGAAGCTGGCACCTAAAAAGGTCATCAAGTGGGCACTAGGAAGACCACTCTGGGGTACCAAATACTGAAAAGGTCCTCTCTCTAGTAACCCATCTTATTTGTTTCAATTTGTCCCCATTCTGTCCTGCATCCATTTGTGAAACATCTGGCAGAAGAGAAGTTCACAGCCACAAAACAATTTATATGTTTTCTTATCAAATTGTATGTAAGCTCACTGAACAGCAGGGTAGAAATTATCTAGATCGGAAGTAGTCCTCCAAATGTTGCTAAATACAGCTCCCATCAGCCCCAGCCAGCATGGCCAACTGTCATGGTTGATGGCAGTTGTAGTTCAGTAACATCTGGAAGACCAAAGGTTCCCCACACCTGCTCTAGAAGATACCATTGACAGTGCTTTGGGATTTTATGGAAACAGTAGTGATTGGTTGAGCTGTCCTGATGTCACAGGCAAGGTGCTGGGCAAGCGATGTCATGGCCCTAGCCATGAATGATACCCAAGGCTTAAAGCCATAGAAACCACCTGAAAAAAGTCAACCAGTTTTATTGATACTTAACCCAAGGTGATAGCCATGAACCTGACTTTGAGTCATCACACCCATGGATTTATTTGAACTCAAGCCTGATTCAGCTGGGCACACTCCTGTCTCATGGTGCATCAGGAACAGGAGGCAAGAATCCACTGAGAGACAAGAAGTTTTTGCTTCCAAGGCAGGGCAGCATCCCTGCAGTTCCTCAGGTGGCGGAGATAGACCCTAAGAGAGGTACACAAGAAGCTGCCTTATACTGAGTCTGATCATTGATCCACCTAGCTCAGCACTGTCTACACCAGTGGTCTCAAACTTGGGTCTCCAGCTGTTGCTGGACTAAACTCCCACCATTCCTGAACACTGGTCCTGCTAGCTAGGGATGTTGCAGTCCAACAACAGCTGGAGACCCAAGTTTGAGAAACACTGGTCTACACTGACTGGCAGCAGCTCCCCATGGTTTCAGGCAGAATTTCTCCTACCACACCTGGGGATGCTGGTGGAGATACATGGCAGATGTTTAACTCCTGAACTGTGCACTCTGGCTTTTGTAAGACCCCAGCTAAGCCATGTCTCTGGCAGAGGTGCTCAGATCTAAGGCAGGGGAAGGGAGAACAGGAGGCTGACAGAAAGTGTTGAGGGGAGTCGAAAACAATAGGAAGAGCCTCATTAAACACACACACACACACACACACACACACAAAGGCAAGGCAAGGAGTCCTCGACAAAAGATGAAATCCTGAGAGGCAAAGATAAACGGGAAGCGAGAGTGGAGCAGTTAGGAAGTATGTGTGGCCAGGGGTTTCAGATGTGAAGAGGGCTGATGGTTTTTTGAAATAGCCAGCAAAGCACCCAGCAACAGGCTGCTTGTTCTTTTTGATTGCTTTCCAAGCCTGCACATTGCAAAGTGAATCAAAGCAAACAATAAAGTCCCACATTTGTCAGGTAACCTTTTGGGTGATACTTCCGCCAACCATCACATCAAAGCACACAGAGTTCAGTCTGCTGTGGAACCTCCGAATATCATCTCCTTCTTCAAATAGATTCAGCTCCAAATTACATGACACCCTTAAGCCTCTTTCTGTGACTCAGGTTGGTGCTTCGCATATCTTAAGCAAAGAACGGCAATCCTATCAATCTCGGATTGATCGCCACAGGTGCAAATTTCTTTAATCAACAATGGACAAAACCCTCACCTGGCCACAGGCCAACGTGCTCTGTGTAGACAGAGTGAAAGTCAGCTCTTTCCCGACAGCTATTCATTCTTGCTCTTATAACTCTATTATTCTTGTGAGTTCACGGAGCAATTTCATCCAAAAGTGACTCACTGCCAAAGGATGTGTGGCCATGTCAGTGTTTCTTTTTGTTCACCTATCTTGTCATTCGCAGTGAATAATGCTTGTATGGGAGCCAATTCTAGGGATGGTTGTGGAATCCTATTTAGAATTGACAGCAAAAAAAGGTCAGGGGGACCTAAAGTTATGGCGAACTTGGGAGTTGTTTCTCAGGGAGATTCATCAAGTGAAATGGCTAGTTCACATGGACTATGGATTGATTCCAAATAAGTCATATTCAGAGTGGACCCTAATGGGCATGACTAACTTGACTACATAGATTTCATTGGGTATGACTAAGTTTTATGCAGCCTTAAGAAAGGATGCTTGGAAGGACTAAGTACCCAAGCTCATTGCTTAAGAACATAACAGACTACTCGATCAGGCCAATAGCTCACTTGCTCTAGTATCCTGTTTTCACAGTGGCCAACTAGATGCCTGTGGGAAGCCTACAAGCTGGACAGGAACACAGCAGTGCTCTGCTCACCTTCAACTGGTATTCAGAAGTATGAAGCCTCTGACAGTGGAGGTAGAACATAGTTTTCAAAGCTAGTAGCCATTGATAGCCCTAAAAAGGTAAAGGTGAAGGACCCCTGAAAGTTAAGTCCAGTCACAAATGATTCTGGGGTTGTGGCGCTCATCTCGCTTAACTGGCCAGTTTTTGTGGGTCATGTTGCCCACCGACACCAGAGCAGCGCATGGAAAAGCCGCTTACCTTCAAATTTACAGCCTGTTATACCCTAAGGGAAAACACCATGAAAATGCTTTACAGGTGGCACCACACCCCCTCGAAATTATCAAAAATGTATAAAGGAGGGTCACCAAATTGCTGGAGATGCCAAAAAGCCGTGGGGTCTTACTACCATATGTGGTGGACGTGTGTAATTATTGGAGAATTTTGGGATAACATATACAATGAACTGAAGAAATTGTTTAAAATTACTTTTAAAAAAACCCCAGAGATTTTCCTATTAGGAATTTTACCCCCAGAGATTAAAAAAGAAAGGAGAACGCTATTTATGTATGCTGTCACAGCAGCTAGAATTCTTGTGGCTAGAAAGTGGAAAAATGAATCAGTACCGACAATCCTAGAGTGGCAGATGCTAATGTTAGATTATTTGCAGCTGGCGAAATTGACAGGAGGAGTTAGAGGAGAAATGATGCAGAAAACTTTTGGTGAATGGAAAATATTTAAAGAATACATCAGAATATATTGCAATAATAAGGCCATATTAGCAGAACTAGAGTGATACTTGTAATTAAACAAATATCGAATACTATTGAAGATAAAGGAACGAGAAATGAAGATCAAAACTGTGCAGACAAACAATGATGTAATGAAAGTACAATAAGAAAGATCGGAAGACTTGTATGTATGTGAGAAGTGTGGTTATGTAAATCAATTTTAACCCTTTTTGTGTTTTTCTTCTTCTTCTTTGTTCTCTTTTTCTTTTTCTTCTTTTCTTATCTGTGTTGATGAGACTGTAAATATTTTTAATGTGTGTAAATAAAACCAATAAAGATTACTTTAAAAAAAAGAAAAAGAAAAGAAAAGCCGCTTACCTTCCCACCGGAGTGGTACCTATTTATCTACTTGCACTTTGGGGCGTGCTTTCAAACTGCTAGGTTGGCAGGAGCTGGGACCAAGCAACAGGAGCTCACCCCGTCGCGGGGATTCGAACCACAGACCTTCCAATCGGCAAGCCCTAGGCTCAGTGGTTTAGACCACAGCGCCACCCGCGTCCCATTGATAGCCCTATCCTCCCTGAATTTGTATGATCATCACTTAAAGCTGTCCACGTGTGGGGCTTGCTGAAATATTAAGCAATATCAAACTGGATCTTTTCACAGATGGAGAAACTGGGGCAGGGTATTTTACTTCATATTCTCCAGGGAAAGGCTGGAATTTTCCTACTGGTCAGGAAAAGCTTGATGACAAAAACAGCAGCAGCAGCAGCAGCAGCAACCACCACCAGAGAATTCTTTTCAAAGAAGTGTCAGCTCAGTCCTACAGAAAACTTCAGGATGTTTATGCTTCAGAAAGATATTCAGATAGCTAAGAAGACATGTTGTCACATTTCCTTTTTTATACGAAACTGCCTTATTCTGAGTCAGGACAATGGTCCACCTAGTTCAGTATTGTCTACACTGGCATTGTCTATAGGCACAAGTGTCTCCCAGTTATACAAGGAGATTCTGGGAATTGAACCTGTGACCTTCAGTACGCAAAGCAGATGTTCCAACACTGAGCTACAGCACTTCCCCATTTGTTAGGTCTTGAGTACGGGGAATTCTATCAGCTTGAACTGTGGCAGTTACTGGAGTGTCGTGACCTGCAACCTTAAGATAGCAACTAGGGCCAATACACAATGGATGGTAGTTTAGATAACAAACATGTAGAGCAGGGAAAGGAACTTGTGGCCCTCCAGATGTTTTTGGAATCTGACTCCCATCAGCCCCAGTTGGCATGGCCAGTGATAAGGAATGATGGGGCTCATAGCATCATCTGGACTGAAACAAGTCCCCCATCCCTCATCCCTCATTTCGATGCAGCTACATCAACTGCAAGGCATCATGGCAGAGTTCACTAGCAGCTCATAAGTATAACATATTAAGACAATTAAGTTTGTCTAGTATATTTTGAAATGGGAGAACAAGTACTCTCCTAGTTTTTCAATTGTAAGATCAGACCTAGGTAGTAAATGCCCCCCCCAAAAAAAAAGTATCTACAAGAAAGAAGATTCCACCTAAACATTAGGAAGAACTTCCTGACAGTGAGAGCTGTTCGACAGTGGGATTTGCTGCCAAGGAGTGTGGTGGAGTCTCCTTCTTTGGAGGTCTTTAAGCAGAGGCTTGACAGCCATCTGTCAGGAATGCTTTGATGGTGTTTCCTGCTTGGGCTAGTATTTTTTAGAGAAAGAAAAATGGGTTGGACTGGATGGCCCTTGTGGTCTCTTCCAACTCTAAGATTCTATGATACTATGACTTGCAGCTATACTATAGACAGCACAGTTAGATGTGGGGCAAGATTAAGCCAGCTGTTAAACATTGTGAAGTTGCTTTGTTTATTATCAAAGAGAAAGCTGTTAAGGTCAGTTCATGAACACATTCTATTTCAAAAACAAACAGCAGAGGGGGGGGGGCTGGTAAATAAATGCATACAGAAACCAGAAAAGAACCTTCAGAAATATGCAATAGTCAGGTCAGGACCCAGTGAATTACTATGAAATCTTAGATATGAGCAACAAACATATTAGTCTAATTTTGGTTCAAGGCACTTTCACAGCCTTTCATTGTTCAGTCTTGCTGTCCTCTTTCTGCAGTTATATGAAGATTTTTTTTATTTAAAAAAGCTGCGCAAAATTATTTCTCCCCTTCCCATCCCTACTCCCATTTGAATTAGTTGCTCATTGTTCTGAGACAGCCTGGTGGCTATCTTTCATTTTTTTTTTCCCTACTCCTCCTAGCAAGATATAGGTTGCATCTAATACTGCACAAAATGAATTCCACTTGCACACCCAGGCTTCCCTTCCTCTCTTCTGCCTGTGTCCCCCTAAAATCTGCTCCATAGGTCCCTCCCAACCTCCACAAAACAAATACTAAACAAAATGAGAAAGTTCTGTAGGACAGGAGTGTGGCTTTGGTATTGGAGGGGATTTTACAAAACTGCTTAACATTCTCATTGGGAGGGCACCCAGGAGCTCTAGTGGAAAGCCTCCACTGGTTACAATATCTGAATATTGTGGTATTTTTTGTTTATAAAGCCAGGCAGCGCCCGCGGGTCTCAAACCACTGGAAGCGATTAGGGGATCTAAGCAATGCTTTGGTTGATGGAACCGCTGGGCTCAGTTGGCTCATCTGAATATTGTTTTATAAAGGGAAGTTAGTTCGGTCTAATTAAAAAGTTGCCCAAATAAACATCTCAGTTTCATAAAATCCTATTAAAGCAATTTATTAATCAACTGAACCAATTCCATACATTTCAAGATGACTTTCAGATATAAAGGTAAAGGTAAAGATACCCCTGATCGTTAGGTCCAGTCTCAGACAACTCTGGGGTTGCGGCGCTCATCTCGCTCTATAGGCTGAGGGAGCCGGCGTTTGTCCACAGACAGCTTCTGGGTCATGTGGCCAACATGACTAAGCTGCTTCTGGCAAATTAGAGCAGCACACGGAAACGCCGTTTACCTTCCCGCTGGAGCGGTACCTATTTATCTACTTGCACTTTGACATGCTTTCGAACTGCTAGGTTGGGAGGAGCTGGGACCGACCAACGGGAGCTCACCCCGCCGCGGGGATTCGAACCGCCGACCTTCCGATTGGCAAGCCCTAGGCTCAGTGGTTTAGACCACAACGCCACCCACGTCCCATCACTTTCACATATAGTTTGTTATTAAAACATTCCAAATCACCTATCGTGGGATTAATACATCTATTGAGTGAATGGCAAACATATCCATGGGTCCCGTTCCCCCCTTGTCTTCTTTGCGATGTAAGAAGGCACGCATTCAATTGTGATTAGGTATGAGAAGCAAAATAGGACAGACTTTGTGTCACACTAGCTGACACTGCTTGCAATTGGCTCAGCAAAGAGACTGGCAGTCTGTGTGGCTGGTCTGGCTTTAAAAACATGGCAACCAAGAAGTGCTAAAGGGCCATGGCAACTGCCTAAGAACCCCCATACAAAATACTATTAATATCAATGTCCTTGTAATGGAGATTTTCTTGATGTATTGGTTATGCTGCCCATAGAGCAGAAAGCCTTAAAATGTGCTGTTATTAGACAGTAGAAAAATGCTTGTTGCAGTATGTGTGTTAGTGGGAGTCAAGTTCTATGTCAATTAGTTAGTGAGGAAAGAGCTAGCTCATTCCTGAGATATACCTGGCTGAATCTGGTGACTTCCTCATTAGTATTACTGGGCAGATTAGGTACATACCTTTCTATTTAAAGGGATCATATTACAGCATGGGACAAGAGTCATTGGTCATTATCAGGGAGGAGTGGGTCCTTGTGGAGCTGCAGAGTTATCGGAACGTTTTGAGAAGAACTCATCTGAGAAGAAGACTTGGGGGATTTTCAGACTTCAGGACTCTCTGCAAATTGACTTAGAACTTGAATGTGGACTTTGTTCACAAGGACTTTGAAGTACTGGAACCAGGCAGGAGAAAAGCCTTTGTGTACCCTGTGTGTAGTGTGTAAATATAGAGTGTGTGTTTTGTGTGTGCCAAGTAAAACAACTCTGCTTTAAAGGACTGTTTTGTGTTGGTGAGCTTAACCGCTTTCTTGAACCTCTCATGACACACACACACACACACAACATACATACACATACACACAAACACAGAGCAAGATTTATAGGGTGATTATAAACACATGCACCAACAGGCCTGTGGGGTGTGTGTAATGTCTTTTTATAAGGTTTTAAAAACAGACTTTCGGTATGGAGGGTCGCTATAACTGAGAAATCTCTTGGAGAACTTATTCAGCCTAATGATGATGCCTTTGTGCTTAAATGCTAAAGCAATTCTCCTGAATGGGAATGAAGTCTTCCAGTGCTGACTGGGACCTGGGGTGCTTTATGTGGTGTTTAAGGAGCTGTGAAGTTTTAATTTCTGCTCGCCTAATGTAGCTGTTGCTTAACAACCATCAAGCTCTTTATATGCAAAGCCTGTTGCTGTCTTGTTCTAGTTTTATTTTGTTTTGTTGGGGTGTTGTTGTTGTTTTTTTGTAGATGGAATGGCAATTTTATTTTATTGTTCTTAATGCTGCTTTGTATCCATCTCATCCCCTCTCTCCCCCCCCATCCCCATTAACACCTTTATGCATAGAAGTGAATCATCTAAAAAGCCAATTGACTCCAGAATGTTAAACAAGACATAGACTAACAAGGTTTTCTTCATTTTTGCTCCATTGATTGCCTTGGAATTGTCTCTGCATTGTAATTCTTTCCATTAGGAGCAAAGAGACAAAAGAGAAAAGACTCGAGGAAAACAAAAAGTGGAAAAGGCTCATTGTCATCTTCCGCTAATGATGATGCAATATCATTAGTAATAAATGGGGGGAAATAGTTACACAAAAGAGCTGTGTGGTCCTCAATTATTTGTTTGCTTTCTTTAAAAAAAATCTATATGAAAAGCTTTTAAAAATTGAGGTAACTGAAAATAATGCATCAGTGGCAGGTTGAAGGCTTACTAGTCTTACTAGTGATAGAAGAGAGATGGGGAACCTCCAGCCCATGGAGCAAATTAGGCCCTTCAAGCCTTCCCATCTGGCCCACGAGGCCATCTGTGGGGACTTTAAAGGGGCTCCCTGTAACTGTCAATCAGCTGATCAGCAGTTACAGGGAGCCTCTTTGAAGGCATCCTCCCAGCGCCAATTAGTTGATTGGCAACCTTCTTTGAATTTTGACAGGTGTCAATTTCTGGGTGTCATTATGACATCAGTGACTGACAGGAGGGTAAAGGTAAAGGGACCCCTGACCATTAGGTCCAGTCGTGTCCCACTCTGGGGTTGCGGCGCTCGTCTCACATTACTGGCCAAGGGAGTCGGCGTACAGCTTCCGGGTCATGTAGCCGCCATGAATAAGCCGCTTCTGGTGAACCAGAGCAGCGCATGGAAACGCCGTTTACCTTCTCACTGGAGAGGTACCTGTTTATCTACTTGCCCATTAAACAGTCTCCTCCCCCATCGTTCTGCCCGGAGACTGAGGTCCAGTGCTGAAGGCTTTCTGGCGGTTCCCTCACTGTGAGAAGCCAAGTTACAGGGAACCAGGCAGAGGGCCTTCTCGGTAGTGGCACCCGCCCTGTGGAACACCCTCCCACCAGATGTCAAAGAGAAAACCAACTACCAGACTTTTAGGAGACATCTGAAAGCAGCCCTGTTTAGGGAAGCTTTTAATGTTTAATAGATCATTGTATTTTAACATTCTTTTGGAAGCCGCCCAGAGTGGCTGGGGAAACCCAGCCAGATGGGCAGGGTATAAATAAATTATTATTATTATTATTATTAAGAAGAGAAGAAGAGTTTGGATTTGATATCCCGCTTTTCACTACCCAAAGGAGTCTCAAAGCGGCTAACATTCTCCTTTCCCTTCCTCCCCCACAACAAACACTCTGTGAGGTGAGTGGGGCTGAGAGACTTCAGAGAAGTGTGACTAGCCCAAGGTCACCCAGCAGCTGCATGTGGAGGAGTGGAGACACGAACCCGGTTCCCCAGATAACGAGTCTACCGCTCTTAACCACTACACCACACTGGCTCTCTTATTATTATTATTATTATTATTATTATTATTATTATTATTACTACTTTGGACATGCCTGCTCTAGAGTGATGAAAGCATGTTGGCCCATTCGACCACCATTGTTATTTCTCCTCAAGTCTTGGAAGTGTCAATTCAGATTGCCTGGTCCAAATGACATTTCTCAACCCTGAAGAAGTGAGGGGCATTTCAAATGAAGTTAGCTAGTGCATTGAAAACCATTGCTCTTTGGGGAAACCCGTCAGAAAACAAAGCAGAAGTCTGAAACTGTCAAACTTTACTTCTCTCAGATAAAAGTACCCTATATTTCAGAGTTTATTTAGCAAGGACAGGGATGGATGAATCTGTCACTTTCAGTTTCTTTCAGATTCTTATTTTTCCCAGTCTTCAGCTCAGTACCAAGTAGATTTGAATTCCATTTCTGTATCATCTTGTGAAGTTTACTTTTCTTTTTCTTTTTTTAAAAGTACTATTCAAAACTTTTGCATTCTGTGTACATTTCTCTGAATGTCTGCAGTTTTAGACACGCCTTTGCCCAATATTAACCAATTTGCATGCAAATTCCCCATAATAGGATGTAATTTTGTACATTGTTTTCACTGATACGTGCACTTTGGTGCACACATTTTGGATGGAGAACTGCATCAAAGGGCTTTGAGAAGTGTGAATTTCCCAGGGTAGCTGTGCTTCCATTTAATTTATAGGTTCAGGAAGCACAAAACATGTACCAGTGTTGCTATGCCAGATTTGGAGACGAGAACCCTGTTACTGCCAACTATTTCTGTGGCATATTTGCTTCACAAAGTAAATTTGCCCCAGTCACCTTCTCAAAGCTATTCTACAAGCAACCAGACCATCAATCCCCTTTTAAGCAGGAGGAACTGAAGCAGGAGGACATGGTTGGTGCTGTGGGTGAAACCACAGAGCCTAGGGCTTGCTGATCAGAAGGTCAGCGGTTCGAATCCCCGTGACAGGGTGAGTTCCTGTTGTTCGTTCCCAGCTCCTGCCCACCTAGCAGTTTGAAAGAGCGTCAAAGTGCAAGTAGATAAATAGGTACCGCTCTGGTGGCAAGGTAAACGACGTTTCCGTGCGCTGCTCTGGTTCGCCAGAAGTGGCTTAGTCATGCTGGTCACATGACCTGGAAGCTGTACGCCGGTACCCTCAGCCAGTAAAGCGAGATGAGTGCCACAACCCCAGAGTCGGGCACGACCGGACCTAATGGTCAGGGATACTTTTACCTTTACTTTTACTGAAGCAAAGTGAATGGCAGTGCCAAGGTTACCCAAAATTCCAGGCAGAAGTATCGTACTGCAACACTCCTTCATTTGGACCACACTGACTCTCCCCAATAATATATCTTATACTGAGTAACAATATTTTCTTATCTGCATCAAACAGATCTGCAGTTTTTGATTGTTTTTACATCAGGACTTCAAAATTATATTTATTTGTAGTAGGTCAGCACAAAGCCCTCTACTCCACCTTCGCCACATAGTGGCTCAGAAATGAAGATGAAAATTGAATAGTTCCAGGGTCCCATGGGAAGCTGGGAAATAGATTCAAAGGTTGCAGTTGAGAACACCATATATTGGTTGGTTGGTTCTTCTTGAAGCAGGACATTTCCCCTCCCCCCAATGCTCTGGGAAGGTATTCATGGGATTTGCTTTTGTAAAGGTCACATTTACATGTTGCATCCTCTGCCCTTGTGAAGAGACCACAGTGGCACAAAACAGGCACATAAGCTGGTAATACTTACAATTTAAATTGCAAAAAAGGTCAATGGTTTTCACTGGTTCACTTCAAAAGACATTCACATATTGGTGGGTAAATTTGCATTGCAAACCAGATATAATCAGACTTCAATGCCATAACTTCAATGAGTGATTTTACATATATTTTTAAAGCTTCTTACCTGACAAAACTCTGACTTCTGCTTCGTTTCCAGTTCTTGAACTGGCAGGGTTTTTTGCAAGGCATCTATAGATCCCACCATCCCCTGCTTGAATTCTGCTAATTTGTAAAGATCCAGAAGGCAGAACTGCCACACGGGTATCACCAGGATTCAAAACCAGATCTTCTTGGTTCCTTTGCCAGTGGATGGTTGGCATAGGTTCCCCAACAACTTCGCATTTTAATAAAACAGTGTCTCCTGTAAATGCTGTGACAGAGTCTGTCTGGGATAGAAACCTCAATGGACCTGTGGAAACAGAAACAAAACACCAGTTGAAAAGAAGATCTAAAAGGTTTCCTGCTGGTTTGGTTTCACTTAATTGCTCTTCAAGTCTAAATTATGTTAACCAGTTTACTCTGCACCATATTTTTTGAATAAAACTATGGCTCAGAAGTAGTTTATGAACAATACCCATCAAGATGCATGGCAGCTGTGAAAAAGGTGAATTCCATATTAGGGATCATTTTAAAAATACAATGAAAATAAAACTATTAATTAATTATTGTAGAAGTGGGGTAGGAAAGCTGGGGGGGGGATCAAATTTGACAACCAATGTGCCCCTTTGGTTTCAGATAATACATGGGTAGACGAGTCTAAAAAGCCCGAGACATAAATTTTCACAGCCCACTAGCATCTATGTTGGCTCATTTACCAAAAGTAACACACTGGAAGTGTATACTTTGATTCTGACCAAACCAAGCCTCCTAGAGTACAATATACACCAGGAGGCTAACTTTGGTCAGTATAGACTCAGGCACGCCCAACTCTGTAGAGACTGCGATCTACTCCCAGTATAATAAAACTGGCAGTGATCTACCCATTGTCATTGCCCATAGTTGTTGAGCTTTTTTTCCGGGAGGATTGCATAAAATCAATTGCTTGGTACTCTGATGCCCTCCCTCCTTCCACCACTCTGAAGCAGCCTCAGTGATTACAAGCTTTCACAATGCATAGTGCAGGGGGTGGGGCATGTCACGATTGCTCATGAGAAAGCAGGCGGTCACTTTTTTTTACTCACACGACCGACCTGGAGCACCCCAACGATCAACCTGTCAATCGCAGTCAACCAGTTGGACATTGCTGGTATAGAGTATACAATTCCAGAGTTGCCATCTTGGCTGAATTGCAAGAAGTCTCTTTAAAGGTCATTATAAGATGGCACTGGACACCCCTATACCTTTCAAGAGTTAATTGCAATTTATTGTCTTCATGCTGGAGAGGACATAAGCTTAATGGAATGCTTCTCCACATGTGGTGGGAGTGTGCATTGCTTAAAGATTTCTTGACCCATTTCCCCCCACTAACATTCACCATTATGAGGCAACATCTTGTACCCAATCCTATGCTAGCCTTGATGTTAATGCGAAAATATATCAATCCAAAGCTCAAGCATAAAGAGTTGAACTTCTTTCTCATGACAGCAATGAGACAAACAGTTGTTTCCAACTAGAAAAAGCACCCAATCCTATGCTAGCCTTGATGTTAATGGGAAAATATATCAATCCAAAGCTCAAGCATAAAGAGTTGAACTTCTTTCTCATGACAGCAATGAGACAAACAGTTGTTTCCAACTAGAAAAATCACCACCTACCACCACAGAAACCTGGACCCAATATGTGTGGAAGATAGCACTTATGGAGCACTTATCTCAGCATAATAGGGTGATAAGAGGGATAACAAAGAAAGATGGGTTTGACTCTGTATAGTCTTGGTTTATATCATTTATTAACAATAATACAGTCATCTTCCTTCTGTCACAGCAGCCACTATGGAGAACTGTAATGTAAGATTTTCCATGTTTGTGTTGATGCCATACAAGACTTGATATCTGCACATGTATTATTTGTCTTGGAAGACAACACCTTGTCAATCAAAAGTGTGGTTTTAAAACCATAAAAAAAACACAAAAGCTATTTCGCTACAAGGATCTCTGTATTGCAGATTGGAGTGGACAGCCAATGTGGTGTAAAGTGTTGGGAAAGGACCCAGGAGAAAAGGATTCCAATCTCCACTCAGTCATGAAGCTCACTGGGTGACCTTGGGCCAGCCACAATCCCTCAGCCTAATGTAGCTCAAAAGGGATAATTATGTATGCCACCGTGCCCCTTGGAGGAATGCAATACTAAATAAATTATAAGTCAGGAAATGGGGCATTCTGGCAAACCTTAACACAAGTGTCTCTTTTATTTTACTGAACTACAATATTCGAATACAGGTATATAGATAGCAATCAGCTTCCATATTCAGAGCTTGTATACCTCTGCGTAATGAAGCAAGGAATAGGAGATGACTGTTGCCCTTCAGCCCTGCTTATGGTCTTCTCAAAATCACCTGATATTGGAAAACAGGGTGCTACAAAACTAGATGGGCCTGTGCTCCATTGTACGTGGCCACTTTTCGTGTGTGCTCTTTTAGTCCTTCTGGAGTGATATGCAGAAGAGAAAGCTCACATCTGAAGCTTGTGCTGATCCCTGTAGAAGAAACATGTACGTCTCCCTTCAGGTGTTACTGAAGAGGGTCTTGAGCTTGGGAAAAGAACACATGCTTTGCATGCAGAAAGTCCTAGGTTCAATTCCTGACACCTTCAGGGAGGACTAGGAATATGCCCCACCAGAAACCCTGCAGAGTGAATGCCAGAGACTGAGACCCTTTGGCCGACAGATGTTGTTAGATTACAACTCCCATCTTCTCCAGAAAGCATGGTTAATGGTCAAGGATGATGCGAACTGTAGTTCAGCAACATCTGAAGTGCCACACATTTCCTGGTGTAGACAGTACTGAGTTAAATTGACCAATTTTCTGACTTGGTTAATACCAGCTTCCTATGTACCACCGTGCTCTGGAATTGCAAAATCCAGAAATTTGACTCGCTCGTGCTTCATCTGAGCCTCATCCTCCAACCCCCCCCCTTTGGGCTTTTTTCTGCAGCATTTGCTCTGTTAATTGATGCAACTGTCAAGACAAAGTCTTCCACATCTCAACTTCACATTGTGTCTTTGTCCCTTCAGGGAAGATTGTCTCCTAACCAGGGAGAATAGTACACCTTCTTTTAAATTCTAATCGGAAAATGGCACGCAAGCCTGATTTGCCCTACGGCCTGGTTGGCAGCCTATCAAGATCCCCCATCTTCCCCCTACAGAAGGCCTAATTATTAAGTAATTAAAGTTCATTTAATAAAAAAGGGCTTATCATTTGGGGGACAGACCTTGGGGTCTGGAGCATGTGTGTGACTGCTAAATATTCAGCAATTTAGTAACAGTCGGTGCAATCCCCCAAGGAGCGGTGCTTTAAAATGCTTTGTTTGTTTCAAATTAAAGTCTGCAAGGTTATTTAACAGAAAGGAAGGACCTGTTTCCCCGCCCATCGCCTCCCTCCTTCCATTTTCAATTTGAACTACAGCTGAAGGGCAGAGAACCAAAGTAATGGAAAGGAGCCATTTGCTTCAGTTTGGTTCAGATAATACCAAAAGGGAATGAACAACAGCAAAGTTGCAAAGTCAAATCTTCCACAAGTCCTTCTTGAGCTTTGCCTGAGTTTTCTTTCTTTCTCTCTCTCTCTTCCATATTAGGCTGGAACTACATGTGGGGGTTGGGGGGTACTGCACTGAGGACATGGGGCACAGGGACAAAGCTCAAACTTTGGGAAGAGGACTCAGGAGATATGGAACGCAATGGGGATTCAAGAAGGCAGCAATTTTCATTCTGGCCTGTATTCATCACAATCAGCACCATTTCCATTCTGCTGCACTTCAGTTTCCACCAAACACCATGTTATTAATCTCACTGTCCAACACTTACCCATAACTTATGTAATTGATCTTCTTGGCGATCACTCATAGCCAAGTAAGATTGTCTTCCATAAACACAGTTTTAACAATGAGTCCGTAAGTGACTGTGGAGGCCAATTCTGGATCCACATGCTTCCACAGTAGGGACATTGGTATCCTGACGGGAGTTGATCATGGTGTGGATTTGCCAAGAATGCCTTCCTCTTAGCATGTTTCTCCCTTGTGTCCTGAGTTAGAGGGTCTTCAAAGCCCATGACACCTTTGGTAAAGGCTGTTCTCCAATTGGAGCACTTGCAGGCAAGTGTTTCCCAATTGCTGGTGTTTAAATTACATTTTTTTTTAGATTTGCCTTGAGACAGTCTTTAAACCTCTTTTGTTGACCACCAGCATTACGCTTTCCATTTTTAAGTTCGGAATAGAGTAGTTGCTTTGGAAGGCAATAATCGGGCATCAACACAACATGACCAGTCCAACGAAGTTGATGTTGAAGAATCATTGCTTCAACATTGGTGATCTTTGCTTCTTCCAGTACACTGGTATTAGTTCACCTGTCTTCCCAAGTGATGTGTAAAAATTTTCAGAGACTCCGTTGATGGAATCTTTCAAGGAGTTGGAGATGGTGTTTATAAGTGGTTCATGTTCCACAAGCATACAGTAAGGTTGGTAGTACAATAATGTACCCAACTGTATAAACAACTTCCGTTCATTTTGACGTAAAGGAAATGTCAAAACAATGTAAAAAGAAAGTAATTAATTCCTTATCATTTGTGGACTTTAAAACAATGGTGTGAACAAAAACTGATCACATTCACGTGACTGATTTTTATTCTGGACCATAAACACTGCAGCAATTTCCATTTCACTGGCCACAACAGTGCAGGCAATGAGTCCTGAAGCATACCCCTAGCCAGAAGCTTTGAATAGTCCAAGATTCCAACTCCTTACCAGACGAGGACACTGCAGACCCAAGAGAACTGGCTTCCAAATATCAAATGAAGCAGTCACTGAGATGGCTATATTGCTAGAGAATTGTATCTAACTCAGTCAGAGGTGGTGTTGGGGTGGGCCGGATCTTGCTGGTGGGCCAGATCCTTACTTTCCCCACCCACCCCCACTAACACTCAGTCAATGATCCCACTAACAATCAATGAGTCACACAATGGGAAGCTGCCTTATAATCTGACAAGCCCATGATCCGCCTAGCTCAGGATTACTTACTGGCAGCAGCCATCCAAGATTTCAGACACGAGTCTCTTTCAGCTACCTGGAGATTAAACCTAGGACCTTTTACATGCAAAGCTGATGTTCTACTGCAGAGCTACAGTCATTCCCCTAAGCACTCTGCAGCTTCCAATGCACTTGCAAATTTATTTAGTTGGTGCAGGTTGTTGTTGTTGTTGTTGTAGGAGCAGGGTTTTTACATGGAGGCAAAATTTGAGTTTACAAAGCGGCAAAGAATGGTGCATGTCATTTTCTTTACAATAAACCTTTATCCAGCACTCTAGCCTCCCTGGCTGCCAGAACGCCTGATATGAAAAAGCTCAATGGAAAGGATTTATCCAATGGATAAATCCACAGGTTTTGCCTGTGCTTTGACACTTTGGAAGCCTGTGGAGTGCAGACCCCTGGGCAGCTGATTTACAGAATGAAAGAAAGGACACTTACAACATTCCAGGTCCTCTCAAGAGTAAAGTAAGCAAAACAAAGGACCAGCACCCCAAGCCTGAGAATTTCACTGAAATTCCCTCTTCCCTTTGAGAATTTTCAAATGCAATTGCTTTTCACATTAAGTGATGGGCAAAGGTTGGGGTGGAAACAAGGTAATTTTTTCAGCATAGGTCTAGTTCTCAAGTTCTTATTGTGTAGAGCAGCCATTAGATTTCCATTTTCTAAGTTTAATAAAATGATTGAAGGGTGTTTCTGCTCCTATTCGTTTTCATACCTGACATTCTTTTTTTCTTTCTCTCTTTTTTTGTTCAGATACATCATCATCCACCAGGTTTTTCTTACCCAAAACCTGGTGTGTTCTTCCCAAGATTATACATGGTGTTTTCTTACTGATATTATACATGGTTTGTCTGGCAATTGAGTATAATTCTTAATTAAATAGCTACCTTTTTGCTACTTCCAGTCTTGAAATTTCAAAGAATTATTTCTCATTGTATCTAATCCAAAGCCTGTCATTCTTGTGCACCATTAAACAAATTGATGCATCTTACTGAGAATGGTGCAGAAGATTAGTCGTTCTGCTGCATGGAAAGTACCTTACATTTGGTGTTGTATCCTGTTTAGTGTTGCTAATAAATGTGAACATTGTGTGAATTGGCACTTCTGATTCCTCATGGGATACAATACAGAAGCAACAGAAAGAGAACCTGAGAAAAAGAAAAAGAAACCAGAGGAAAAGGGTGTGTGTGTGTGAATGAGTAGTTAAATAAATATAATGTGCAGACAGGGTAAATTTTTAAGAACAATGGTCTAAATGGCTGTGTTTCTGCAAATCCCACCTTTTGAAAAACTATAAGTGAAAAATTTCAGTGGAAGTAATAATATTGATGCAGAGTTTCCAGTAAATCTGTGCAATTCAGATTTCTGATTTAGAAGAACCTACTGGGAGAAAATTGGTGTTAATTATATGCATCTAAGAAATGATTTTATAATGGAAATCCAAGGAAGCTACCTCACACCAGGAGTACAGAGGGAGGGGGGGGAGTGATAACCAGAGTCTTATTTTTATCAGGTTTGTTAGTACAATTCATCTGATGTTTGAGTTGTTCAACAAAAGGCAATGAAATATACTTTAGTCACATGCCATTTACAACACTGGGAAAATTGCTGTCATTTCAAGAGATGTAAAAAAAAGTGACACCAGGAAGCATAGAGGATGAAAATCTCAAAACAAATCTCCCTAAAAGGCAAATCATTTGTATAGTTTGATAGTGCAACAAAAAGCCACCAAGTGTATTTTGCGTAAAGCAAGCTGATTATGGAGATCCCTGTTCAGCTGAGATATCTGCAGAAATGTTAAGGTGAAGTCCACAGAATTTTAATCAGATTTGCAACATTTCTTGGTGGGAAGGTTTATGAAACACCTTTCTGAATGTATAACAGTGCTCCCAACTCCTTTAGACGGTCCAGAAGGATGTTATGATCGATTGGTGTCAAAGGCCGCTGAGAGATCCAGCAGGACCAGGAAACAGCTTTCACATTGGTCCCTGGCCTGCCGGAGATCATCGACTACCACGACTCAAGGCAGTTTCAGTCCCGTGATGAGGCCTGAATCCTGACTGGAAGGGATCCAAATGGTCCGCATCCTCCAGGCATGCCTGGAGTTGTTCATCAACCACCTGCTCAATCACCTTGCCCAAGAATGGAAGATTTGAGATTGGGCGTTAGTTGGCCATATTGTTGTTGTTCAGTCATTCAGTCGTGTCCGACTCTTCGTGACCCCATGGACCAGAGCACCCCAAGCCACGCCTATCCTTCACTGCCTCTCGCAGTTTGGCCAAACTCATGTTAGTAGCTTCGAGAACACTGTCCAACCATCTCATCCTCTGTCGTCCCCTTCTCCTTGTGCCCTCCATCTTTCCCAACATCAGGGTCTTTTCTAGGGAGTCTTCTCTTCTCATGAGGTGGCCAAAGTACTGGAGCCTCAACTTCAGGATCTGTCCTTCTAGTGAGCACTCAGGGCTGATTTCTTTAAGAATGGATAGGTTTGATCTTCTTGCAGTCCATGGGACTCTCAAGAGTCTCCTCCAGCACCATAATTCAAAAGCATCAATTCTTCGGCGATCAGCCTTCTTTATGGTCCAGCTCTCACTTCCGTATGTTACTACTGGGAAAACCATAGCTTTAACTATATGGACCTTTGTCGGCAAGGTGATGTCTTTTCTTTTTAAGATGCTGTCTAGGTTTGTCATTGCTTTTCTCCCAAGAAGCAGGCGTCTTCTAATTACGTGACTGCTGTCACCATCTGCAGTGATCATGGAACCCAAGGAAGTGAAATCTCTCACTGCCTCCATTTCTTCCCCTTCTATTTGCCAGGAGGTGATGGGACCAGTGGCCATGATCTTAGTTTTTTTGATGTTGAGCTTCAGACCATATTTTGCGCTTTCCTCTTTCACCCTCATTAAAAGGTTCTTTAATTCCTCCTCACTTTCTGCCATCAAGGTAGTATCATCAGCATATCTGAGGTTGTTGATAATTTTTCCGGCAATCTTAATTCCGGTTTGGGATTCATCCAGCCCAGCCTTTCGCATGATGAATTCTGCATATAAGTTAAATAAGCAGGGAGACAATGTACAGCCTTGTCGTACTCCTTTCCCAATTTTGAACCAATCAGTTATTCCATATCCAGTTCTAACTGTAGCTTCTTGTCCCACATACAGATTTCTTGTATTGGCAGCGTCCAAATATGTTATATTAAAGAAGCAGTGGGTGAGGAAAATGGCAGCCCCCCCCCCCAGCATCAACAGTTGTCTCTGGGTGGGGAAGATGGCAATTCCCATCAAGAGTCTGTAGGTTTAGCTTCAGCAAGTTGGTGGTCTCATGAGCCTTCAGGCCATCCCCTGGGGCATTTGATGACAACTGGGAAACTTCATAAAGAGGAAGGGAGTCGGGGAGGTTGCTCATCTCAAGGATCATTGCTGTTAGCTGCCAATAGCCCAAAGGATTGGGTGTGGGGACCCCAGAACCAGTGAGAGACAAGAATCAGACAATCAGAGACAAGAGAGGATGCCGCAGCTTAAGTACAGGAACAGGAAGCTGTTTTGTGGAGCAATCACAGTAGCAGAGACAAACTGCCAATAGAGTTTTGAAAGACATCATTGGGGGTGTTACTGGTAATTATCTCTGGAGCTGGCAGGACCAGCAGAACCGAGTGCCAATATTCCCTGTTAATAAGAGTCCTGGGAGGTATGAGCTGCAGCCCACAATGCCTCTTTCCAGGGGTGTGCTTGGAACTTGTCAAGGGGATGACTTTTACTCAACAATGGGGGAGTCCTCATGAAAATTGGACAGCATTTTAGTGAAAATGTCTCATAACAAACACATTTTTCTATATCTTTTTGTCTTATATACACATTTTTTGGAAACCAACTTTCCCTAATAGAAAGCATTTTTGGATGTTATTTTCACTAGCATCAAGCATTTTTATACACATTTTAGTACAGTGGTACCTCGGGTTGCGGACACAATCAGTTCCGGGGTGCTGTTCGCACCCCAAAAAGTCCGCAACTCGAGCAGTGATATTGTGCATGCGCCAAAGCGCGATATCACGCTTCAGCACATGTGCAGACTGCGCAGAACACTTCCGTGCGTGCGTGCATGAGCAGCAAAAACCGGAAGTAAACACTTCCGGGTTTGCCGCATTTCGGAACCTGAAAAAACGCAACCCGCAGCTATCACAACCCGAGTTATGACTGTATATGGATTTTTGTGCATGTTTCTTGGCTGGAGAACTGCATTTAAAAAAATCAGAGAAGTGTGCATTTTGAAGGATGGCTGTGTTTCGATCTGCATATTATTTTGGAAAGAGTGAATCAGGTTGGTTCACCTTTAAATGGAAGGTGAATTAAATTTCTCTCTAGCTCTCTCAGAGTTCTGTGGAGGCCCAGCCTAGTTCCATG